>NC_043708.1:71117833-71120198 GCF_006229205.1 Suricata suricatta
TGATGTCCCAAAGGCAAAACAAGCACTTCTTTAGCTCCCATTTTATGACTGTTTATTTTTTTAAATAAAAACCTCTGAGGATTATCAGATAAAGTTCTGGAGAGGCACACATCTTCTCTAAAGCCCTGTAAACATGTATCTCTAGACACATAGATGGAAGCTTAGCTCCCACTGTTTCCTGGTGGCCAATCTCCACGGATTTACATCAAGGAGCTTCATGATTCCAAAGACCACATGATAGCAGTTTCCCAGATGCACAGGGAAGTAAGAAATTCAAGCATGGTTTCTGTTTGTGTTCACACATTCCCTTCCCTTCTTTTCCACCTTCCAAATCACATTGTCATAATTTGTCTCAAAACTGTGCTGGACAGAGGTGCCTGGGTGGCTCAGTCAGTTCAGCCTCAGACTTTGGCTCAGGTCATGGTCTCACAGTTTATGATTTGAGCCCCACTTTGGGCTCTGTGCTGACAGCTCAGAGCCTGGAGCCTGCCTCAGATTCTGTGCCTCCCCCTCTCTCTGCCCCTCCCCCTCTCGCTCTCTGTCTCTCTCTCTCTCAAAAATAAAAGAAGGACATAAAAAAATTAAAAATAAATAAAAATAAACAGTTTAGCACATGGATGCAGTCAGTATCTACACTTAAAAAAAAGTTTTAGGCCAATAAGAACCTAGAGGAAAAGCATTTTGCATTTTGAGTGACACCAGAAGACTTGTACAACATTAAGAGATCTGTTCAATTTGGATTTTTAATGGATTTATTGATTTATAACTGGCATACAAAATAAACCGCATCAATTTAAAATGAACAATATTATAAGACATGGATATAGATATGTAAAGTGAACAATGTTTTAAGATATATATATAACATTGTCATATACATACACCTGTGAAGCCATCACCACAATTGAGGACAAATGTATTACCTCAAAAGTTTCCTCATGTCTCTTTGTAATCTGTTTCTCAACCCTCTTCCACCCCCATTTTAGGCAACACTTCTGTGAGGGATCATTTTGGATAATTCATAATTTTGTATAAATGAAATCATAGGTACTCTTTTGTCTGCCTTCTCAGCATAGATATTTTGAAATTCTTCCATGGCTGTAAGTATGAAAAGTTTGTTCCTTTTTGGGGTGCCTAAGTGGCTCAGTCAGTAAAGCATCTGACTTTGGCTTAGGTCATGATCTCAGAGTTCATGAGTTCAAGCCCAGTGTCGGGCTCCGGGCTGACAGCTCAGAGCCTGGAGCCTGCTTTGGATTCCGTGTGTCCCTCTCTCTCTTCCCCTCCCCCACTCGTGCTCTGTCTCTCAAAAATAAATAAAAAATGGTAAAAAAAAAAAAGTTTGTTCCTTTTTGTTGCTGAGTAGTATTCTATTACAAAGATATAAAAGAATTTGTTCATCTATTCACCAGTTGATGTACATTTTGGACAGTCCCATTTGGGGCTGTTAAAAGTAAAGCTGTTATAGACTCATAAATGCAAAGAAGAAATTGATGGTTACCATGGGGGAGGGGGTTGGGAATGGGCCAAATGAAAGAAGGTGAGTGGAAGATACAGGCTTCTAGTTATGGAATGAGCAAGCCACGATACTAAAAGGCACAGCATAAGGAATAGAGTCAATTATATGGTAACAGATGTTAGCTCCACTTGTGGTGACAACAACACAATGTTTAAACTTGTCAAATCACGATGTTGTGCATCTGAAACTAATGCGACATGGGTCAACTATCCTCAAATAGAAATATATATCAATAGGACAGACCAAATTTTCTCCTACCTAAGTATAATGCTTTAAAAACTCATCATCCAACTACAAATTCTGTATCATATTCAGCATACCATCATACATTAGAATACTTACTCTTAAAAGTCAGAGTGTCTAAAATGAACAAATCAAGAGACTACAGATGCTGGCGAGGGTGTGGAGAGACGGGCACCCTCCTGCACTGTTGGTGGGAATGTAAACTGGTGCAGCCACTCTGGAAACCAGTTTGAAGACTCCTCAAAAACCTATCCATAGAACTTCCTTATGACCCAGCAATAGCACTGCTAGGGATTTACCCAAGGGACTGATACATAGGAGCACATGTACCCCAATGTTCATAGCAGCAAGGTCAACAATAGCCAAAACATGGAAAGAGCCTAAATGTCCATCACCTGATGAGTGGATCAAGAAGATGTGGTATATATACACAATGGAATACTACATGGCAATGAGAAAGAATGAAATCTGGCCATTTGTAGGAAAGTGGATGGACCTTGAGGGTGTCATGCTAAGTGAAATAAGCCAAGCAGAGAAGGACAGAAACCATATGTTTGCACTCATAGGTCTAACAGGAAAACAGGAGAAACCTAATGGAGGACCAGG
>NC_043708.1:71120298-71125999 GCF_006229205.1 Suricata suricatta
ACAGTCACGAAGCCTGGAGAAGAGTTCATCTCTAGAGTGTCACCTAAAGAATGTGCTGCATTCTTAGCAGGAGGGAGCCCTGGAGAGACAGAGCAATGATCAGTGGACGCCCACAGTTCTCACAGGGAAGGCATCTGTGGTAGGCAGCTGCGCCCCCTGCTGGACGGGGACTGAATTGGGTTGCATGGTGGCCATAGCTCGCCCAGAGTCAGCAAGGTGTCTTGGTCCCTGACTTTATGAGGCGCATGTCAGTCTTCGGGTGCCACTTGGAAACCTGAACAACAGCAACTTTGACTTCTCAGGTCTGCTTTGTTCTTAGGTCACTCCCTGATGTGGAAGTTCTTTAACAGAGCGTCCCAGGGCTTTTCTGCAGCTGAGAGGATAACAGTCTCCTAAGCATTTAATACGGTACTTTTTGTTTTCATGTGTCCATTGTGAGCCAATCTATAATCCACTGACTCCCAAAGAATCGTTGGATTTGAATACAGAGAAAGTAATAAGAAGTCAAATCATTACTGTGTGGTTCTGTGTTCTTCAGCACTGTACCTCAGTGTTAGAACAGTAGCTGTCCTTTTTTAATATTCACTAAATATTTATTTTTTAATGTTTATTTGTTTTTGAGAGAGACAGACAGAGTGTGAGCAGGGTAGGTACAGAGAGAGAGAGATGGATACACAAAACCCGAAACAGGCTCCAGGCTATGAGCTGTCAACACAGAGCACAACGTGGGGCTTGAATCCCCAAACTGTGAGATCCTGACCTGAACCAAAGTCGGATGCTTAACCAACTGAGCCACCCAGGCAACCCAATACTTAAACAGAAATAAAGAGCAGGTGGCTTTTATATGAAATACAGTATTTCTTTGTCCTAAAATAATATCAATTGTAAAGATTACTATCTTCTTAATAAAAACTTTCAGAAGAAAAGTCACCCTATTTTATAAACTAATATTTTAATAGTCAAATATTCCTGATTTTCAAAATTATTAAAAAGTGAATATATGAATTCTAGACAAAAGAAACGTCATAAATGAAGTTGTTGAGTCCCTATAGAATGAGCTAAGATTCTTATTCTCTCACTGTTTTGTTGATGCCAGTATGAGGTGACTGTTATATGGAATTAGGCAAAAAATACTAAACCTATACTATTAACAAGTTTTAGCCTCCAAGATGCTTATGTTACCATTCATTTGTTACATTGTCTTGCCAACTTTGAATCAAATCATTCTCCCTGACAAGGTAAGGAATGAGGATTACCAGGATAAAGTTCTGGAGAGGAACACATCTCCACAACAACCCTGTAAACAAACATGTTTCTCTAGACACAGAGACAGAAGCTGAGCTCACGCTCTTCCCTGGAGGCCACTCTCCATGGATTCACATCAAGAAGCTTCATGAGTCCAGAGCCAACATGGTAGCCGTTTCCCAGATGCAGAGGGAAGTTAAAAATTCAAGCATGGCTATTGTTTGAGTACACATGTCCCTTCCCTTCTTCTCCACCTTCCAAATCAAATTGTCAGAACCTGCTTCAAAACTCAGCTGGAAGGAATTTGGGCAAGCAACTACCAACATTTATTCAGATATGCAGGGAGAATGCCGAACAGGCTGGGATGACTCTGGTTTAATAATAAACAGTATAGCACATGGATGCAGAAAGTCGTTATCTACACTATTAAAAAAAACAGTTTAATCCAATGAGAACCTAGAGGAAAAGTATTTTGCATTTTGAGTGACACCAGAAGACTTGTGCAACATTGAGAATGGGGATATCTTAAACTTGAATTTTTAATGGCTTTATTGATTTGTAACTGACATAAAAATAGACTGCACCAATTTAGAGTGAACAATGTTGTAAGATTTAACATATAAATGTATATATACCCGTGAAGCCATCACCACAGTCAAGGTAATGAACATATGCATCACCCCCAAAAGCTTCTTCATCTCTTTGCAGTCCATCTCTCAACCCTCCCCCACCCCCATTTCAGGCAACACTTCTGTCATGAGTAGTTCGTATAATTTATAATTTGGTAGAAATGGAATCACATGTACTCTTTTGTCTGTCTTCTTTTCAGCATGGTTACTTTGAAATTCTTCCATGGCTTTATCAAAAGTTTGGTCCTTTTTGTTGCTGAGTAGTCATCTATTACAGCGATATAAAAGAATTTGTTTATTTATTCACCTGCTAATGTACATTTTGGTTAGTCCCATTTGGAGGCTGTTAAATATAAAGCTGCTGGAGACTCACAAATGCAAACAACAAAGTGATGGTTGCTAGAGGGGAGGGAGTGGGGGATGGGCAAAATGTGGGAGTGTGAGTGGAAGAAACAGCTTCCACTTATGGAATGAGTAAGTCACAGTAATAAAAGGCACAGCATACGGAAAAGAGTCAATGATACTGTAATAGTGTTGTGTATGGCGACAAATGGTAGCTACACATCTGGTGAGCACAGCAAAATGTTTACATTTGTCAAATCTCTATGTTGTATGTCTGGAACTAATATAAAGTGTGTCAACTATCTTCAAATAAAAATATATACAAATAGAACAGACTTTGTTCCTTCTAGCTGATATTCTCAATTACTGGCTAAACAGTACTTTAAAAACTCATTATGCAGTTACAAATTCTGTATCTAATTCAGCACACCATCATCATACATTAGAATACTTATTCTCACAAAGACGTGAGACTTTCATGACCCAACTTTTAAACTACATTCTGTAAGGCATTGATGTTTTAAAGATATAGTGATTCTATTACGGAGTTCATACTCCTATGCATGCTTGAAGATTTGGGACCTACATGCATGCATGGAACAAATCTCTTGTTCCCAACTCAACTGTCCCAGCACCTGAAATTCCACTCTGAAGAACATTCCCCTTAGAATGAATAAACGAATTCAGCACTGCTGTAGGGTACAAAAGCAACACACAAAACTCCATTGCAATTCCATCCACCAGCATAAATCATCTAAAAGGAAACTAAGAAAACATTTCCATTTAAGGGGCACCTGGGTGGCTCAGTCAGTTAAGCATCCGACTTCAGCTCAGGTCATGATCTCATGGTTCATGTGTTTGGGCCCAGCATCAGGCTCTGTGCTGACAACTCAGAGCCTGGATCTGCTTCAGATTCTGTGTGTGTGTGTGTGTCTCTCTCTCTCAGCCCATCCCTCACTTGTTGTCTGTCTGTCTGTCTGTCTTTCTCAAAAATAAACATTAATGGGGTGCCTGGGTGGCTTAGTCGGTTAAGTGTCTGACTTCGGCTCAAGTCATGATCTCACAGTTCATGGGTTTGAGCGCCACATTGAGTTCTGTGCTGACAGCTCAGAGCCTGGAGCCTGCTTCAGATTCTGTGTCTCCCTCTCTCTCTCTGCCCCTCCCCCACTCGGTATCTGTCTCTCTCTGTTTCAAAAATAAATAAACTATTTAAAATTTTTTACATAAATAAATAATAAACATTAATGAAAATTTAAAAAAGAAAATATTCCCATTTACAATAGCATCAAAAATAATACAATACTTAGAAATAAAATGAACTACATGTACTAAAGAATGCATGCTGAAAATTATAAAACACTGCTAAGAGTAATTAAAGAAGACATAAAGAAATGGGAAGACATCTGTGTTCATGGATTGAAAAACTTAATATTGTTAATATGTCAGTACTACAGAAAGTGATCTATACAGTTAATGCAATTCCTATCAACATCACAAAGGTCCATTTTGCAGAAATAGAAAAATCCACCCAGAAATTCATAGGGCATCTCAAGGGACCCCATATAGTCCAAACAATCTTAAAAAAGAATAAGGCTGGAGGTCCTACACTTCTCGACTGCAACATCTGATACAAAGCTACAATGATCAAAACAGTGTTGTGCTGGCATTCAGACAGGCATATAGACAATGAAATAGAATAGAAGGCACAGAAATAAGTCCTTGCATACATGGTCAAATGACTTTCAACAAGGGTTCCAAGACCATTTCATTGTGAAAGGGCAGTGTTTTCAACAAGTGGTGATGGGAAAACTGAAGATCCACATCACAAAGAAGGTGAAGTGGGACCCTTACCTTACACCATATACAAAAATCAACACAAAATGAATAAAAGACCTAAATGTGAAACTAAAACCAAAAATCTCTTAGAGAAAAGCACGCAGAAATATCTTTATGACATTGGATTTTGCAACAATCTCCTGATTTTTACACCAAAGCAGAAGATGCAATTGGACTATACCAAAATTTAAAATTTCTGTGCATCACAGGGTTCAATCAACAGAATGAAAAGGCAACCTTGAAATTGAAAAAAACATTTGCAAATCATATATCTGGTAAGGGGTTAACATCTAAAATATGAAAGGGTCACTTACATTTTAACAACAAGAAACCAAACAACTTAATTTAAACAAAAGTAAAGGGCTTAAATATCTATTCCTCCTAAGACATACAAATGGCTACCTAGCGCATCAAACGATGCTAAGCTTCACTAATCACTAGGAGAATGCAAATCAAAACCACAATAAGATACCACCTCCCACCCATTAGGATGGCTACAGTTAAAAAGGAAAAATAACAAGTGATGACAAAGATGTGGAAAATTGCAATCCTTATATACTGTTAATGTGAATGTAAATGCAGCTTCTGGGTAAAACATGGCAGTTTCTCAAAAAAATACACATCACACCACTGTATGATCCATCCACCAATTCCATTTGTGGTGCAGAACAACAAAATTGAAAGCATTTGGGAAGACACAGAAATTACTGAGATATTTGGATGGCCACATTTATAGCAGCATTATCCACAATAGCCAGCAGGTGGAAGCAATTCAAGTATCCATCAGCTGATGAATGGGTAAACAAAATGTATTAGATACAATGGAATATTATTCAGTCTTCAAAAGAAAGAAATTCTGACAAAATGGTATGACATACATGAACCTTGAGGACATTATGCTAAATGAAATAAGTCACAAAAAGTCAAATACTATATGATTCCATGTATATGAGGCATGTGGAGTAGTCCAAATCATAAAGACAAAAGAAGCATGTTTCCAGGGGCTGAGGGGAAAGGAGAAATGGGGCATTATTATTTAATGAGTAAAGAGTTTCACTTGCAAGATGAAGTGTCCTGGAGATGTATGGTGGTGATCACTGTATAAAAATGTGAATACACTTACTATCACTAAACTGTACCCTTAAAAATTACTAACATGGCAAATGGAATGTTAGGTGCATTTTATCACAATTAAAATATTTTTTTAATTTAAAAATCACTGCAGGGATTTACCCAAGGGATACAGAAATGCTGATGCATAGGAGCACATGTACCCCAATGTTCATAGCAGCAAGGTCAACAATAGCCAAAACACGGAAAGAGCCTAAATGTCCATCACCTGATGAGTGAATCAAGAAGATGTGGTATATATATACAATGGAGTACTACATGGCAATGAGAAAGAATGACATATGGCCATTTGTAGCAAAGTGGATGGACCTTGAGGGTGTCATGCTAAGCGAAATAAGTCAGGCAGAGAAGGACAGAAACCGTATGTTCGCACTCATAGGTCTAACAGGAGAACAGGAGAAAACTAATGGAGGACCATGGAGAGGGGAAGAGGGAAAGAGAGTTGGGGAGAGAGAGGGATGCAAAACTTGAGAGACTATCGAATACTGAAAATGAACTGAGGGTTGAAGGGGAAGGGG
>NC_043708.1:71126099-71132066 GCF_006229205.1 Suricata suricatta
AAAGAGATAGTGGTGATGGAGGAGGGCACTTGCAGAGAAGAGCACTGGGTGTTATATGGAAACCAATTTGACAACAAACTATTTTAAAAATGCTTATTGGGGTGCCTGATGCCTTGGTTGGTTGAGTCCCGGTCAACTTGATTTTGGCTCAGGCCATGATCAGGTCGTAGAATCGAGCCCCCTATCAGTCTCCATGAGAGCATGGAGTCTGCTTAAGATTCTGTCTCTCTTTCCCTCTGCTGCTCTCACCTGCTTTTGCAAGCTCTCTCTCTCTCTCTCTCTCTCTCCCTCTCTTTCTCTCTAAAATACAAAAAATAACATTTTGAAAAAACATAAAAATTAAACAAATGCTTATTTTTATGATTTCTACTCTATACATCTGTTTTCCAAATACAAATGTAAGAGGACTGTAACGTACAAGATTACCTATTAACCAAACTTTGCCATTCAAATGTTGGGACACTGACAAGATGGGGTAAGACTAGGTGGAGGGCGAAATAGGAAAGAATGAAAAGTTTGGGTTGTAGAACATTAACCGAGCATAGCAGACCCAAGGATGGACAAAATGAGCCACTTGATGGCATTAAATGCTTCTGAGAAGTGGTGAAGGACAAAGGCAGAGAAAAGGAAGAATTCAAACTCGGCCCCTTCACAGGATCCCCCTAGTACTCACTTTTACAGATCATTTTATGGATAAGGCTGGTAGGAATTCCATAAGCCTACTTTATAAGAATTGAGCTTTTCCATGCTAGAGATATAATAAGGCCATCAAATGGAATGTGTTCTTAGCAGAAAATGTGTTACAGAGTAGGCACTCGGTGACTATTTTTAAATAAATGGATTAAAAAATGAATAAATAACAACTTATAATAAAGACCAACCAGCATTATTCTGTTAATCTACTGCCTCCACTTGTATTTATATATATGCATCTCAACTCAAGCGTGACTGGCTTTCACTGTGCCATCTTTTGTAGATGTTGGATTACGGTTAGGCTACGTCTGTAAAATCAAACTCATGGTCTAGACAATAAGAATACACTGCAAAAGATCAATACTTCGAAAGTTAGAAACTCTTAGCTATATACCATGGTGATTTTTATATAGCCTCTTTTGTACTTGGAACACCAGCTAAAAATGCATTTTAAAAAGAAACTTCAAACAATTATCAAACCCACATGAAAATGTAGGAATCTAGAGGGAGAAATTCATTTGAAGATATAGGTAAGAAACTTCAAAATAGAATGAAAAACATTAAGAGTCCTTTATCAATTGAGAAAAATAGCATTTTTTGGATTAAAAAATAGGAAACAGATACTTTAAATGTTAACATAGTTGTTAAGTGCAATCCCAACTTTCTTGTTTTCAATTTTGTTTTTTTAATGGAGGGATATTGAGCAGAAGTAAAACAGGACATAATTTTTGATATTTATGTTGAAAAATACATTGATATTGTAAAAATTATGCCCCAAAATTCTTGGAAAACAGAAATAGTAATGAGTGATTGACCCTAACCGGTAAAAAAGATTTCTGTAAAACTCTTCTTAGGTTGGTATAGAGTTAGACAACTAGATCAATGGGACCTGGTGGGAGGCAGGTAAATGGTCATTGTAAGTTTTGAGTTCATTTGTGCAGAGGTGCTAATAAGGTGGAATGAGTGCTGGCACAAAGTTTGCCGCAGGGTGGGCCCCTCAGAAAGTGACTGCGAGTACCACCGACTCACAGCTAACAAACCTAAACCAGGTCATTAAAGAGTGTTAAACAGCACGATATACAAAGATAGGAAATATATGAAGGGTTTCATGACCTTCCTTATTGAACACAATGCCTGGGGCATAATTACAGGAAACCAGAATACGCTACCCCAAATTATGCCTTCATCACATAAAAATTATTTTAAACTGAAGGCAATTAAGAACCAGTAAACTCAGAAAGCACTGCCACCCCGCCATTTGTTGCCTAAAGGCAGGAAATAAATTCTACTTTTTATTGGAACAGACTCTTATCAGCCCAGAGATTGTACCAGAGAATCTGCAAACTGTTTTAAACTAATCCACATGTTCCTAGTTAGGGAAGGTAAGGACTAGCAGACCATGGTTGAACTGCTGCTAATCCAAACCCCATTGTTTTGTCAATTCTTCACAAATATGTTGTTTCTTCATCTAAAAGATATAAAGCTTCCTGCTCTAGTCACTTCTTTAGGTCTTCATTTTCTTGTAAAGGCTCCCATGAATGTGAAAAAGTTCAAAAAAATTTGTATTCTATCCTCCTGTTAATCTGTATACTGTCACTTTAATTCTGATACACAATAAGGAAGCTGAAGAGGGTAGAGGAGAATTTGTCTGCCCATACATTATATATACTCAATAAATACCTATTAAATGAATTGAGCTGAAAACCTGGCAATTCAAACAAATTTTTACTGGCTTTTCAGTAAAAATTTTTGGAAGCTTTTTAGCCAATGCTTTACCAAAATCCAGTAATCCAATGACAAAGACTTGATGTAGCTGTTCTTTCTTTCCAATCTTTGGTCCAAAATTGTGTATGTCCAGTATTCCTAGGTGGCTCAGTCTGTTAAGCATCTGACTCTTGATTTTGGCTCAGATCATGATCTCAGGGTATTGAACTCGAGCCTCCCATCAAGCACCACCCTGGGCCTGGAGCTGGATTAAGATTCTCTCTCTCCCTCTCTACCCTGCTCAAGCTCTCGAGCTCTCTCACCCTTAAAAGAAATGGTTTTTATATGTCCACAAGAAGATAATGAGTCAGGGACAAAGATGTTTGGATGCTCCATAATACTTACCTAGAGATACTTTTTCAGAGTCTGGTTTCCCTCTAGCTTACAGCTGAGCTGCCACAGCCCTACCCACTTCCTGTGTGGGTCAGCAGTCCCCTGCCTTGGGCCCCACTGCACGGGGATGTATCAACAAGAGCCCTGCGGTTTGGGTACACCTCCCTCCAACACGTGCAAGAAATACACTGGGGAGTCCCCCAGCCGTGAGGCTGAGATGACAAGATGGAAGAGTTTTCTGGTCTTCTGGAAATACAGTGAGTAGCCACCTTCTGTGGCGTTTTGCTGCTTCAAAGAATCCTGAAGAACAAAGGAAACCATCTCCCCATCGCTGGGCTGCCTGTACCACAATAGACTATAACTTAGATCACCGGCGTCATATGTGCATTCCAGGATGACGGCCCCCTTCTCTTGCACTAACATTGCTGGTGGGGCTTGAGTTACTTTCTGAGCAATACTGGATCCTAAAGGAAAAAACATGGAATCAGAGGTTTCAGAGTAAGTGCTATGGCACAAAGAAATCCTGTTCTATATGATACTATCCCTCCCCCCCCCCACCAAGGTACACACAAGACACTGCCTATCTCCTCTGTTTTTAGGTCACTGGGGAGGGACGTTCCACAGGGGCCATCACTGTCTGCCACACTGAAGCCATGACCACCCTCAGAAGGCTGGACAGCAGCGTGTTTGCCATCTTCCACTACATGGAAACTGTCTACCTCTATTTCAGGAGTTGGCACTGTGAGGGGAGCCTGTTGGGGTGAGGGAAGGGTGGCTGGGTATGCGCTGCTGCAGCCCCAGAACAGGAAACAGGGGTTTCCTGGTGTCACAAGTTGTGTGGGTCACATCACACTTCTCTCTGTACCAGCAGAGGGTCTCACTGCCCAAAAATCTTTTAGCATTAAGCAACTCTTAACTTGGAAACAATTCCATCTGAAAATGAATTTGTAAAACTTAACACTGAAATGATGTTTGATGGTTTAACTGTATATTCATTCATTGCACCTGTGATGAAAGTGGGTGTAGTAAAAATACTACATGTAATGGGTTATGAAAACAACATATGGTTAAGAATGATGTATGCTCACACTATTGTAGTAACCCCTAAAGTAGAAATCAATCATGTTATGATAAGAAGGCAGAGTGTTTAGACTAACCACTGTAGTTCTTTCAGTCTACCTATTGTCATGTCATAATTTCTCTTCTCTATCAGTATCTGTTCATGTCCCTATGTTGGGGCCAAAAGCAGAAAAATCTAGTCCCTTTGCCTAAGAGTTTAGAATGAAGCCCTCAGATAATAGATCCCGTCACTGAGGTCTCTTCTCTTCACTGTTCAGTTTTGAGAGCTCAGCTCCATTCAGAAAGCCCGGAATAGACCTCAGAGTTTGGTCATTAGGTTATCCAACCTTTGAATTTATATATATTTTTATTACCTCACTTGAACCACAGTAAGTTTGATACTTTCTATACTCAGTTCTGAGGAGAATAAACCTAGGTGGCCCCATACATCTCCAGAGGACTGTTGATCATATGATATTTGATTGTACTTAAATGTTCTCTGGGTGTGTACATTTAAAGGAAGGTTGTGGGGCAGCTGGCTGGTTGAGTCTGTTGAACATGAGAGCTTGATTTTGGCTCATGTCAGGATCCCAGCATGGTAGGTTTGAGCCCCACTTCGGGCTCCCCGTGGAGCCTGCTTAAGATTTTCTGTCTCTTTGTCTCTGTTTCTCTGTCTCCCTCTGATCCTCACACACTCACTCTCTCACTCTCCCTAAAATTTAAAAAAAAAAATGGTTGTGCTCTAAGAATATTCTTCAACATCATGGCAAACAGCAAATATCTATCTCCTCTTATTGTCAGTCTCCTCATACAGTAGCCAAGGCTCACCATTCTTGTCTCAGATTCATTGTAGGCTCAGCTACATCTCCAGAATTTGTACCGCAGTCTCCATGAAATACGATGGAACCACATACAGTATTAACTGTCCTGCTCTCTAAGTGATAGACTGTAACTCTCTGGAAACACCTAACATTTTTCCACCAGCTGAGTAAAGGTGAAATATTATTAATTTTTCCTCCGATTACTCAACTCTAACACATTTCTCAGCAAAAGTAATCTCATGATCATGCTTCTATCATTCAAGAAGTATTCATGTCCAGGATTAATCTTTTAAACATTCTATACCAGTTTCCGAAATAATTGATTTTTAATAATCTTATCTTAAAGACTGAAAGAAACAATACCAGACTGGCCATACAATTACCTTCCAGACTCCATTATAAAATCCGATCACTTCCCCAAAAAAACACTAATTCAAGTGGCTGAACTAGAGGATATCTCTAAGGCATGTCAATTTACAAAAACTTATGTAGTCAGTATCAGTCACATTTTCTCAAGAAGAAAAAAATCAGAACACATAGAAAGGGCTGATAAATATTGTCAGAAAGACAGACCAGGAAGAAAATTAAAAATATAACTGTGACTCTTGAAAATCTCTCATGGCACTAATAAAAATCAGGTGTTAGAGGAGATTGCTCAATTCAGGATATAACATTGAGTGGAAAAATTCAGAATCCAAATTACATTACAATTTAAGAAAACCGTAAACCAAACATTGATAATAAATTATCTGGGTACACAATTATCAATTTCACACTTTGCATTTTATTATTTTCTGTATTTAGCACATAATGTTTTATAACAGGCCAAAAATAACATCTGCAGCATTGGAAAGATAAGAGTTGAAAGCTAATCCATGATAAGAATGTGATAATTTACCAAAGAGTTGTTTATATGATAGGAGTCTAAATAGCAAATGTAAATCAGCTTTAAAATCTGAAATTCAAAATAAAACCTTACTAACTCCCTTCAACAATCCAATAAGCAGCTATCATCCAAGAAAGTGTTATAACCCTGTCTGGGTCATCTCTATCCCAAGAGCCTTATATTATGTTTTTGGTTTTGGTTTTGTTTGGTCGAACACATTAGCTTCCGCCTGCAGACAAACAACCGCACAGATGCTCTACTGGAAGGTCTGTGTCAGAGGACAGGGGCTGCAGAGTCGCAGGTTTGAGCACAGGCGGCAGGTGTCGGGGACGCACTGTGCACTTGCTGCACAGAAGTAGACCGCTGCGTCTGCGGGCTGGGTGGCTGCGATGTGCAGGGACAGGTGCTTGG
>NC_043708.1:71132166-71136755 GCF_006229205.1 Suricata suricatta
ACACATTAGCTTCCGCCTGCAGACAAACAACCGCACAGATGCTCTACTGGAAGGTCTGTGTCAGAGGACAGGGGCTGCAGAGTCGCAGGTTTGAGCACAGGCGGCAGGTGTCGGGGACGCACTGTGCACTTGCTGCACAGAAGTAGACCGCTGCGTCTGCGGGCTGGGTGGCTGCGATGTGCAGGGACAGGTGCTTGGCTGTCTTGTTCAATAAAACAGTGAATCTTTGGTCTTCTCTCTTGGCCGCATTTGAACGAATGTCTATAATGAGCTGAGGACCTTTCCCAACTTCTTGCTTATACCAAGGGAAGTAGTCTGAGGCACTGTCTGAGTAAGTACAGGTGATAACAGAGCTGCTTCCCTCCTGGACACTCAGCGTGGAAGGATGCTGCTCCACCTTCTCTCCTCGGCTGAGCCCTGTGCACAAAGAAAAGGTCAGAGAAAGGAGAACAGTTTCTGGGTTATTATGCTGCAGAATTCCCTTTTTCTCCACTAACTGGAAGAAACCTGAGTAAAGCCAGTCTTGATTTCCGAAGAATATCCACTAAATATCCACTAAACACTCAACTCACAGTGCAGTGAAAGCCACAAGAGCAGGATGAAAGCTCCCGTGGACGTCTCCATGGTTCTTCTAATCATAATCAGTTTCAGAACTGCCACCTTCAGCCAGCACAGCTACTTCTAGTACCAGCCCAGCCTTCTTCCCTCTACCAGTCACAGCGGTTTTCCACGTGGCCACCAGCCAATAAGAAGTCGGTTGTGCTTCTGCCCAGGCCTAGTCAAGCAGATGCCTCCACCTGGTCTGCATCAGCTCAGGCTCACTACCCTCTTGTGGTCGTGTCTGCGCTGAACTCACTGGGGAAATGTGCTTCTCCACCCTGTGCCTCTGAGGAGCTCAAATGCATGGTGGCAGCAATACATCAAACAAATGACGTTTTAGATCAGAGACTAAATGCACAGGAAGAATGTAAAAGTTGAGATTTATATCTTTGCAAACTACTGAGTCACTGGTAAGTTCTAAAGAGGTAGATCCTGTTGGTGTTTGTTCAATGATGGGCCTCGTGTACATGTTTGAAATGAGGAAGGAATCATGATTCACTCTCTTAAACAAAGAAAATGGAAAACCTTCCCTTTCTGCCGAAACTACCATCCTCATTTGTCTGTTATGGAGAAAATTTCTTCCTAAAAGGAACATGTAAGCCAGAGAAAAAATATTTCAAATGCCTCTTATTCCAGACTCTGCTCCTCTGAGCTAGTCTGCCAGCGACCTGACAATTTCCAGAGGAGTGACAGTACCATATGTCAAAATGTGGAATCTTTGTCAGTTAAGATGACTGTCATAAAAATCTCACTGATAAAATAGCAGGAGGGAAAGTTCCATTACTTAGGAAACAGTTTGACCCATAGCCTTGGTTGATTTGTAGTGGGAAATCTGACATGCTTCCCGAGCCTTATTCCTATTGCTCATGGATTACATACCACAAATTATTGGGAGAAAGACCAGAAATTCTCACAATACATCAGGCTTCAGATTCAGAACATGTAGCTATATGTAAATTTATTCTACAGATGCTTTTATTGTCTGATATCAAAAGGGTTGCCAGGTCTTAAATTCAATAAGTGACTTAAATCTTCAGTGGAATTTATATGTTGATTAGTTCAGGTTCCTCGAAATTATAAACCAACTCTCCCACCATAGATACCTTGGCCACTGCTGGTTCAGATTCCATACTCTGTCATTTTTCTCCCAAACTCCACTACTGTGTTCTTTCCCCAAACACTAAAGTTTCTAGTGTTGTAGATTTCCAGAATTCTCTCTTTCTGCCAAAAATCCTTTCTCATCTACCTTAATAGTTTCATATTCTCCAATTACAATGTAAGAAAGACAATCTAGGAAAGCCTACATATTGCCATGGCTTTCCAGGGGACTAGTACAAATAGACTACTGATCATGAGAACTGGTCCCTAGGAATTCAAGACCACCTCACTACATTCAGCGGAAGCCCTTGTCCTGTAATTGTACTCACCAATCTCTGGTATTATGCAGAATAATTATAAATAAATAAAACCCTCATCCACATTTCACACCTTTAAAAATTTAGGGACAACTCTGATGAAGAATCAAAATCAACATATAAGTTTTTCTGTAAATATAAAAAGTGTGTTTTTACATATGTAAATTATCTCCATTCTAAGATCCTCTATTTTACACATCCATCTTCCGTAGTATAGAATCCCCAAATCTTTCTTTGGGTGGGTTTCTCTCTTCCTGGAGACACATACTCCAAGTCAATATTTCCTCTTTTGAGTTATGTTATCTAGAACTGAAAACATTATAGTATGAGCAGGCTCTATTTAGCACAATGTCCTATATATGAGCTGTAGCACACGCATAATCATCCCGTGGGCAAACTTCATAGCCCCATGATTATTTCATTGATTATTGCCTGACTCATCATCAAAAAGTGTTGACCTGAAGAGGATTTTTCTGGTACCTTCATGGACGGCCAGCTGCATGAGGACAATGTTCCCCTGTGTCTCCCCTTGCAGTGATTACATTTCATAAAAATGGATTAGTGATGCTCTAAGTTCACATCCTGCTTTCAAGAGACGTCCACCTGGGATACGAATATATCTGCTGTTTTTAGGAACGTCCTTCAATATGCATGTAGGTGTTCACATGACACCATCAACTTTGGCTTCCTCCTCCAGAAACCAGTGAGAGGTGGATGAGTTTGCTGCTAGAATAAGAGGGGCTCAACCTGAGTCCTCTTTCCTGCCCAACATGTCAGACATACACGCAAATTGCAACTCTCCATTCAGGCAATCAAACTGAGTGGACCACGGCTTTCCTAGAGCCAAACTCCAGAGATCTAAGTGCCTGAGCTTCTATTAGACATGTTCTCTTTGCCCAGCAGGATGGCCCTGCAGCAAGGAGACAGGGGCGAGAATGCCAAGAAGAAGTGAAGAAACCCAGTTTCTTTCTCTCCCAGCTCATTGAACACCTAATTGTTCCACCCTGTCCTCTTGGATACAGCCTCTGTTTTGTAAAATGAGGTGAGCCTTTTAAGGACTCTTCCAGCTCTAAATTTCTTCTATACTATATATCAAAGCAAGCCTTTTGAGGACTGGCTGTGAGCAGTGGGGACTGGTGTGAGTGTGGGGAGAAATTGCCTGAATCATGGAACCCAAGACCATTTCCACAACCACATGCGATCGAGTGGGTCTGAAGTTGCTCCCAACCAACCCTAGAGCCTCTTCAGAACAGAGACAGAGTCTTCAGGGTATGATCCTCCTGCTTTTTCTTTTCCTCTGTGAAACCAAAAATGGATCAAGGAGGGTCCCCGTCTGTACAAAAATGGAATAAAATGGAACTTGACTCACTGAGGAGAAGATTCACCCCAGGCAGTGAGCGGGGTGGGCTCCATGGTGGAGGAGCCTACTCACACGTCTGGAAAGCCACCAATACTTCCTCATACAGCCTGATTGCTCTCTGGCTTCTAGCTCCCTCGATCCAGCCTAACTCGGGTGTTCAAACTTAATTGGTGGTACGCAATGAAATAGAAAATTTGGGGCCCCGTGTTTAAAAAAACAGGAAAAGGTGTTACTTTATGTAATAAAATATAAAGAAAGCTCCCTTTTAACAATATTCTTACTTGTCAGAATGCCTTGGTGGATCAAGTGTGCCTAGGTGGCCGAGTTATTTAAGCGTCCTGATTTACGTTCAGGTCATGACCTTATGGATGAGGGATGGGGCCCCAAACTGAGCCCCTCTTTGGGCTCCACGCTGGGCATGGAGTCTGCTTGGGATTTTCTCTCTTGCTCGCTCGGTCGCTTGCTCCCCCCTGGCCCTTCCCCATTCATGCTCTCTTTCTGCTTTTCCTTCTCTTTCTTTCACAATAAAGCAATTAACATTAAAAATCTTACTTATAAAACACAATATAACTTATACTAATATATAAGTATAAACATAAGTTTAAAAATTGCAAAAAGACTGTTAGAAACTTTGTTCTATAAGAAAATTTTCTATAATACAATAAATAATAATACTTTGGCAGTGTATTTTTTAATTTAAATAAGATCGCCAATCACATTTGTCACAAAAACAGACACATAGACCAATGGAATAGAATAGAGAACCCAGACCTGGGCCCAAAAATGTACGGCCAATTAATTTTTGACAAAGTAGGAAAGAGTATGCGATGGAAAAAAGACTGCCTCTTTAGCAGGTGGTGCTGGGAGAACTGGACAGCAACATGCAGAAGAATGAAACTAGACCACTCTCTTACACCATACACAAAAATTAACTCAAAATGGCTGAAGGACCTGAATGTGAGACAAGAAACCATCAAAACCCTCGAGGAGAAAGTAGGAAAAAACCTTCTAGACCTCCACCACAGCAATCTCCTACTCGACACATCCCCAAAGGCAAGGGAATTGAAAGCAAAACTGAACTCTTGGGACTTCATCAAGATAAAAAGCTTCTGCAAGGCAAAGGAAACAATCAAGAAAACTAATAGGCAACCGACAGAATGGGAAAAGATAGTTGCAAATGACATATCAGATAAAGGGCTAGTATCTAAAATCTA
>NC_043708.1:71136855-71155248 GCF_006229205.1 Suricata suricatta
CCATTTTCTATATAAAAAGTAGCTACTTTTTTGCATGGACCTCAAGTATACTGTAGTATAGAGGTGGAATTTAAGGAAAGGTATTAAGCAGGCTGTGTTTTAGCTTATGGGCAAGTAATAAATTATATCATGTATCTTGAATGTATCATAGATAAGCTGCTATATTACAATTGCCACTTCAGATAGCTGTGAAATTAGGCAATTAACTAGTTGGTACCTAATCTTCTAATTTCTGTATAAGTCTAATTACATGAAATAGAAGTGGGGGTTTTGATTTTTTACTTTGCTTTTCTGTTTGGAGTATCATTGTAACTACTGTATTGTAAATGACGGAGAATAATTGCATATGTTAAAAAAATAAATTGTATAAAAAAAGTGTTGTAGCTTATTAAAATAAAAATGGATAGTTAAATGTTAAAAAAAAATAAGATTGCCAATCACATTTGTCAAAAAATAATATTTTCCATTGTATAAAAAAATTGCAGCATTATCTTCAAGTCTTGGAAATGGATCTGTGTGTTAAGATGGTATCCCAATACGTTTTCTTCTCCAATGAAATATACTCTTAATTGATATTTAAAAACACAATAAATGGTAGTTTCATATTGCTATAAAGTTGTTCTGTCTTTTGTAATATAAAATGTATGCTTGTGTATTGTAAGGTACACAAAAAGCAAAAATATTCCTATTTATTGAGAAGCAAATGTATTGGGTACCTGTGTGCCTCGTCAGTTAAGCCACTGGCTCTTGATTTTGGCTCATCATGATCATGGTCATGATCTCACAGTTGTGATTTCGAGCCCCACATTAGGCTCAAAACTAAGCCTGGAACCTGCTTGTTATTCTCTCTGTCTCTTTCTCCCTCTAGTCCTCCCACACTCACTCTCTCTTTCTCTCAAAATTAATAAACAGTATAAAAATAATCAAATGTATATTAATATAATAAACACATCCAAGCTAAAAAACACACCAAACCCCCCCCCCAAAAAATACTTTGGTAGTGTAAATCTTGACAATAATAATATTTTCCTAGGTTGTTTGTCTCCAAATTAATTTATTAGGTTATCAAAATTTATACTTTTATTGACCTCATTTCAATAAATATAATTAAAAGCAATGTCATTGCTGTTGGTAAATGTAATACTGCAAATTGAATTTTTGATTATTTTTCATTTTGAGAAGAATATTTCTTTTTTTTTTTTTTAGTTTTTTTACATTTGTTTACTTTTGAGAGACAGAGCGTGAACAGGAGAGGGACAGAGAGAGAGGGAGACACAGAATCCAAAGCAGGCTCCAGGCTCTGAACTAACAGCACAGAATCCGACAGGGGCTCGAATCCACGAACTGTGAGATCACGACCTGAGCTGAAGTCAGATGCTCAACTGACTGAGCCACCGAGGCACCCCGAGAAGAATAGTTCTGTTAGTGAAACTGATATAACAGATATTAAAAGTTATTTCACGTGCTATGACAAAATTAGCATAGATATCTGATAAATAAATTGAAATATAAATAAAGTAAATCAAGAGCTGATGTTTCTAGGGGAAGAATTTTTCTGTATATGAATTAACTCTTTATACCATTCAGTTTCATGCAAATCTGAATTTAATTTTAAATGTAAATTTAATCAGAAACATTTAATTGTTTTCTCTGACGTTTTCTGTAATTTTTGAATTGTGTTTATGAAACTAAAATTGGCTTCAGGATTTGTATATAATTCAGAATGCTGGTCTATGCATCTTATTATATCTTAAGTTATAAGAAAAATTATTGCAGATTATCTTCTGTGTTAATAATAAGTTATTGAATACGTTCAAACTTCACATGAAAACGGTATTCTTTTCCATTGAAGCTATTATATGTACTTTAAATTTCTACTTCAAAGTCTACAGATCTTTGCTTTCCAATGTTACATCAATTTCCAAAACCAGAGTTTCCCAACATTTTAAGAACTAACATCCCTCCAATGTACTTTATGCAATGCGCACACACACTTTCGTTTTGCAATAATTTATTTGCAAGGCACACCGCCATCAGCTTTGAGCCTGCAGAGCCCCAGATGGTCCCAAACACGCTGTGCAAATGCTGCTGAGCAAGGAAGGCTTCCTGGCGGAGGAGCCTGGGCTGCGAGCCCAGCTGCACTTTGGGGACAGGCTGCAGGGCAGCAGGGAGCACTGTGCCTCCACCGCACACAGGTAGGTGGCTGAGTCTTCCTGCCTGGAGGCCCTGAAGTGCAGGCTGCTGTGCCGCTCCTTACTGTTCAGTGTGCCTTCTAACCTCCCGTCCTGCTTCATCCCTGACGCGATGTAAAACAGCTGCGTGAGGTCGCCGCCCCCAGGGTTCTGTCGGAACCACTGCACGCTGGTCGCTGTGCTGGAAAAGTTGCAGCTCAGGGTAGAGCTGGCTCCCTCCTGGACGATCAGGGCTGGAGGTCTCTGCTCCACCTCCATCCCTCTCACCCCTGCTTGGAAAGACAAAACAAACACAAATGAAGTCGCTGGGAACCACTGATGCAGTTTTCAGACCCATAAAATATCCCCAGAAACACCCACTGAGGGTATGGACCACTGTGGGTTGGGAACCTCCCCAGCCCCCACCTAGGACACCCCCACTCACAGCAAACCTGCACCCACAGAAGCCCCAGCAGAGCTCCCCGGGGTCTCTTCATGACTCCTTGTCGATGACGTGCCTTCACCCCTACTCTGAAGAGTGTAGATTCTTGGGTCAGAGAAGTTGTTTTGTTACAGTCACCAAGTTCCTCCAGAGTCACTGAGCACCAATCACCCCTGAACCCAGTCATTTCAGGGACTCGAGACTCCACCCACAGCGGCCCAAGGAGACTGCACAGTAGTGTGTCCAAAACTGTGCTCGCCAACAGTGCAGGGGGTAGGCGAGAGATTTCCAATATGTACAGCTTATATAAGGGCATTAAAAAAAAACGTATTACATAAATAATTTGTAGGACTGAGGAAGGGTGAATGATATTTCTGGAAGAGTCGGTGTCTCAGTGAGTTAACCTAACCCTGAAGAATGACTCCATTCCCCAAACTGCATATTTTGACAATGTGAAAATTCAGTTATATAAAAATACTGATAAAGGAAACTATCTGGTAGCATGCATTGTGTATTGCATTGCATCATTGCATGTATTATTGCATGATTGCATGTATTGCAGAAGTAAATACAATTCCTTGAGATCAGGAGAGTTCTAGAAACCAAGACAGACAAAAGAGAAAATAATTCCAACTAGAATTCAATTGGTAAAAAATGGGATGCCTGCATAATGTCCACTCTGATGTAATTTCCACGTCTCTACATCTCCTGTGCGATTTGTGGGCACGAGTTTCACCCACACAGCTGTTTCTGGCCAGGCCCCACACTGCTGGTCGAAGGAAATACTGTCATCTCCCTTTCCTTCTGCTTTTGTTCCTTATTTTAATCTCTTTTCTTCTTCTCTTCATTCTTGCTCACTTCTCTCAGGTTGAGAGATATGAAAAGGTAGGACATTTTGGCTTATTGAAATCATTTTGTCAGCGGGTGTGGGGAATTTTATTAATAACAATTAAAAAATTAAAACCGGTAATGAGATGTTTTCTGTTGAGTTTCCATTGTTTCAATGCGCCAAAATATTCCTATCCTGCTACCTGTTTTCAAAGAATTATCTTCATAATGGATTGATGGAGATATGGACTCTAGATCTGAAGTTTATATGGAATGGCAGAACTAAAAACCTGAAATGAACTTTATACAAACACTGTTCCCCTCTGCCACCGCCCCCCTCCCCACCTTTGCTATCTATAATTTGACTGGTTCACAGGATTTCTATTCTTTCTTTAACTGCTCAACCCTAGGGCAATCAGAAAATCTGTTTCTGGTAAAGCTAGAGTGCCCCCTGGTGGACTGAAACGGTCAGCAAAGACCACTTCAGACAAAGCAATTCCGCAGTTGCAGATCCCAGCCCCATTCATTCCATGCTTCTTGATGAAGGAAATTCAGATGGTCCAAAAAGAAGAGAACTGTTTAGACTGAATGGGTGTTAATAGTGAACCAAATCCTACGTTTATGAAATTTCATGGAAATTAATATCAGAAAATAATTTGGTAAATCTCAATTCGTGCTAATTATTTGATTTAGTTACCTTAGATCAAAATAAATCTATAAATATTCAGATTGTAGTTTCAACGGGGTAATTTACTATTTCTTAAGAATATATAAAAGTATACACAACTCAGAAAAGCAACAGATGTTGGCGAGGATGCAGAGAAAGGGGAACCGTTTTGCACTATTGGTGGGAATGCAAACTGGTGCAGCCACTCTGGAAAACAGTATGGAGGCTCCTCAAAAAATTAAAAATACCCTATGACTGAGCAGTTGCTTTACTAGGTATTTATCCAAAGGATACAAAAATGCCGATTCAAAGGAGCATATGCACCCCAATGTTTATAGCAGCACTATAAAAAATAGCCAAATTATGGAAAGAGCCACAATGTCCATTGACTTATGAATAAAGAAGACGTGGTATATATATACACAGTGGAATAATACTCAGTGATAAAAAAGAATGAAATCTTGCCATTTGCAATAACATGGATGGAACTAGAGTATATTATGCTAAGTGAAATAAGCCAATTAGAGAAAGACAAATACTCTATGATTTTACTCATTTGTGGAACTTAAGAAACAAGACAGATGAACATAGGGGAAGGGAAGGAAAAATAACATAAAAACAGAGAGGGCAGCAAGCCATAAAAGACTCTTAAATACAGAGAACAAGCTAAGGGTTGCTGGAGGGGGTTGGGTGGAGGGGATGGGCTAAATGAGTGATGGGGATTAGCAAGGGCATGGGTTGGGAGGAGCACTGGGTGTTGTATGTAAGTGATGAATCACTAAATTCTACTCCTGAAGCCAGTACTACACTATATGTTAACTAACTTGAATTTAAGTTTAAAAAAAGATGTAAATGTGTAACGAAATATTATTCCACCATAAAAAAGAATGAAATCTTATTATTTGCACCAACATAGATGGAGCTAGAGAAGATAATGCTAAGGGAAATAAGTCAGCCAGAGAAAGACAAATACCATATGATTTCATTCACATGGAACTTAAGAAACAAACGAAATAAGCAAAGGGAAAAAATAAGATGGAAAAAGAGATAAATCAAAAAATAGACTCTAATTAAGGAGAACAAATTGATGGCTAACTAAAAGGAGAGGGCAGGGAAATGGGTTATCGAGGTGAAAGGGTTAAGAGTGCACTTGTCCTGTGAGCACCGAGGACTGTGTGGAAGCGTTGAGTCACTATTCTGTACATCAGACGTTACCACAGTGCTGTATGTTAACTAACTGGCATAAAAATATGAATCAAGTATTTAATTTTAAAGAATACATAAAAGTAGATAGCATGCCAGTTTACAGTCTACAGGGAAGGTAAAATATATGTAACTGTAATAGAGTCAAGGAGTAAAACTCTAAGAGGAGTGAAGACTAAAATGCATGTGATCCCAGAGGATAATGAAATGCTTAAACTTTGGGTGGTTGGAAAGTATCTTCTAGGGAAGGGGATCATTCTCTCCTTTCCCCTTTTTGGTGACAAGAATAGAGAGAATATGAATAAAGCTTTATGATGGCTTTTAAGACTTTTTATCACTTTTACCACTAGGAGGAATTGGTGAATATATGAATTATTAAAAGTAGTAAAATATTATATTTAGACTAAAATCCCTTTTGACTACCACTACCAATTCTGACACTTCACCCTTGTTACCCTAAATCTTTCGTCATCTTGTACAATTTGGAGTAGATATTTCCAGGGGTTTTACCAGATTTCAATCACCAGAACATATATAGTTAATTTATTTATACTTCATTATAATACAAAGACACAATTTAGGTGTACTTTTCTGTAGCTTGCTTTATAAACTCACTAATAAATATTGTAGGTCTTATTATACAAACATATACATCCTTCTGTTCCATTATATTCCATATTGTGTGTAACTTCCATTTATGCATCCATTTTGCTATTAATTAATAGTTAAAATGAATTTTTTATTTTTAAATTTTTTAAATCTATGAAATATGATGCTAAATAAACCTTTTTAAGCATTCCTCACATGAGCATAAGTTTTCCCAGAAGGAACAGAGACTAGGAAGAATGAAGGAATGAGGCTAAAGGGTGAAAATTACTCCAGGCAGAAGAAAGTCAGGGACAAAGAGTCTGAGGGAGAATGAAGAATTCATGTCTGATTATTGTGTTGCATGGGGTTTTTTTGTTATTACATTTTCTTAAGGTGCATTGCAACTATTGTTTATCAGCTCATTAGATAAGTTCTTTCTGAAATTACTGTCCTGATATGCACACACTGTATAGTTTGCTCCAGCCGCCTGCTGTGATTTTCTAAATATGGTAAGTCAACAAGAGAAAAAGCACACCCAAGGAGGAGTTGTAGAAAGAAGGAAAACATATTACAGAATAAAATTAGACATAAAAAAACGTACACATACACACACTCACACAATTTAAGAATACTTGTCATTAGAACAACAACAAAAAAAACTCTACAAGTGCAGCAGAAGACAGTCTAGCAAAGAAAAGAAAGAAAGAAAAGCATATGGAGCAAAACTAAAATATTAAAAATGAGTCTGAATAGATCAGTAATCAGAACATAGATAAAAAGAAATTATTGGACTATCAAAATTAAAACTCTTGCTCCATATTCTATAGAGACAAAACTAAAAGGAAACAACCGAGCAAGGTGAGCAGGTAGGATGGCATTTTCCTGCTGGTCCCCTGTGCAAAGACTGAATCCCCCTCCTCCCTCATGAAATCCACTGCACCTATCAGAGCTATCCCAAGGAATGTCTTTCTGCCAAAGAGCCAGTCCAAGATGTTTAAGATAACATCTAGCCAGCGAACTCAGTTCGTGAGTTCAAGCTCCATATCGGCTCTGTGTTGACAGCTCAGATCCTGGAGCCTGCTTCTGATTCTGTGTCTCCCTCTCTCTCTGCCCTCCCTTCAGCCCCCCTCATACTCTGTCTGTCTCTCAAAAATAAATAAATATTTTAAAATTTTAAAACAATTAATATTAAAATAGAAATGAGAAGAGAACAAGAAGAAAACCAGGAGAGATGAAATGCCAAGAAGTTGAGATTTACAGAAAAGGATGAAAGTAAAATTAAGCAAATTCCGTATCGTTATAGAGCCCAGGATGAGGAAGCCAAGTGCAAAGAACAGCTTTTACATTTTCATCAATGGCTCCTCCAATCTCCATTTTTCCACAATTGGGAATTCTTCATGAACAATTGAAAAATGCGCCTTTTTTTTTATTTTTTAGTGGTTTTTTTTTTTTTTGAGCGAGAGAGAGAGTGTGAGCAGGTAAGAGTCAGAGAGCGAGGGAGACACAGAATCTGAAGCAGGCTCCAGGCTCTGAGCTGTCAGCACAGAACCCAACACAGGGCTCGAGCCGGGGAACCAAACCGTGAGATCACGACCTGAGCCTAAGCCGGATGCTCAACTGACTGAGCCACCTAGGTGCCCCCTAAAAATGCGCATTTCTAATTCCTCTAAAGCACATTAAGAGAAGTTGAGAGACCATCATTAAAATTGCATATAATCTTTCTCTGCACAAGAAATCAAGTGCAAATTTGAATCAAGGGAGGCTTCAACTGTCTTGTTTATGCACTTCATGTTTATTTACTAGAAGGATCGATTTTAGTATCTTATTAAATGAAATGTACCAGAAAAAGCAATCTCGGAGTCATAACTACACATATAAAAATGTCTTAAACATTTTAACAATTGATCACTCATATGCAAGCTGTAGTGAGTTATTTCCTAAATAAAATTGTTCATTCGTATCCAAGGGAATTTTGTATGGGGGTCTAATTATCTATAAAAGATTCCCAATAAGTAAACTAATTTATGGCTCAAGGAACTAAAAAAGAAAAAATTAAGCCCATAGTCTGCAGAAAGAAATAACAAGGACTACAGTAGAAAGGAGCAAAACAATAGAAAAAGTCATAAACTAAGAGTCATTTTCCTGAAAAGAAAATATGGAAGAAAAGTGATTTTGGCAATGACATAACACCAAAGCACAGGGAACGAATGCAAAAATCAACAGGATGGGGGAGGGGAAGCCTTGGGTGGGTCAGTCGTTTGGGCATCTGACTTCGACTCAGGTCATGATCTCATGGTTTGTGAGTTTGAGTCCTGTGTCAGGCTCTGTGCTGACAGCTCACAGCCTGGAGCCTGCTTCCGAGATTGTTTCTCTCTCTCTCTCTCTTCCCTGTCCCCATTTATGCTCTGTTTCTCTGTCTCTGTCTCTCTCTCTCTCTCTCTCAAAAATAAATAAACTTAAAAAAAATTTTTTTAATCAACAAGAGGGACTACATTAAACTAAAAAGCCGCACAGCAGGCACAACAATCAAAAGCATCAAAAGTCATCCTAAAGAGTGGGAGAAAATATTTGCAAAACACATTTATGAAAAGGAGTTCATATCTAAACAGTAGAAGGACCTCCTACAATAAGTGTTGCCAAAAAAAAAAAAAAAAACTAATAAGCCAAAACAAAATGGACTTAGGGCTAGAATAGACATTTATTTAAAGAAGACATTCAAATGGCCAACAGGTATGTGAAAAAAATACTCAATGTATTTTTCATCAGGAAAATGGAAATCAAAACCCCAGTGAAACATCACCTGACACAGTCATGCAATTAGAGAACAGGACCATCCTATTAAGCATTCCAGTATTTAAAATATTGGTACCAGCCACAACTTAAAGGTGGCAGAAAAAAGCACATGCATACCTTAAACATGTGTGATTTTCAAGTTCCTTTTTAATGATGACTATGTCAATGTATTTGCCACTACATTTACAATAAATTCCTTTATATCATCCACGCTTTATACATTAAAAAACAATCGATGGCTACTATCCAAAACACAAAATAAAGGTGTTGAGGATGAGAGGAGATTGGAGCACTGGCACATGTTGGTGGGAATGCAAAACGGTGTGAGCACAGAAAACAGGATAGTTCTTCAAAAAGTTAAAAATACAACCATACGATCCAGTAGTCCTGCTTCTGAGTATTTATAAAAAAAAAATTTGAAATCAGGATCTCACAGAGAAATTAGGCACTCCTATGTTCCTGCAGCACTGTTCACAATAACCGAGACGTGGAAACAACTTGAATGTCCAACCGCAGATGAACGGATACAGAAAATGTGGCATAAAATACATAAGAAGTACATAAAATGGAGTACTACTCAGCCTTTAAAAAGGGGAATTCTGCAATATGTAACAACAGGGATGAATTTTTTTTTTTGAGAGAGAGAGAGAGAGACAGTTCATGGAGTCCCACTAGCAGCAGACGGGTAGCAGGAAAGAGAATTTTAAGCAGGCTCTGTGCCCAGCACAAAGTCCGAGTCAGGGCTCCATCTCACAACCTAACAACCATGAGATCATGATCTGAGCTGAAATCAATAGTTGGACACTTAACCAACTGAGCCACCCAGGTGCCCCATCATGAATGAATCTTGAGGATTCAAGAATGAATCTTGAGGATTACCTCAGTAAGCTGAGGTAAGCCAGTCTCAGTAAGACAAATTCTGTTTAATTCCACTTAAATGTGGTATCTAAAATACTCAAATTCATAGAATCAAAGAGTGAACAAAGAAGACGTTGCCATGGGCTCCGCTGGAGCCATACACTGTGCTGGAGCCAGAGTGGATCTGTCAGAGACAGTCGGCATCTGGGCCCCTGTTTGCTCAGAGTTTGTGCTCAGCTCCCCCTGCAGTCCCTGTCACTGTGTCACTCAGGGCACAGTAGTACACGGCCGAATCTGACGCTTGCACTGAGGACTTCTCCAGGTGGAAGGATGTGGATTTGCTGTCATAAGTGGCTTCAAAACCTTTGTGACTTCCCTTCTCCTTGTCCCTCACGGCTTTCAGGAGGAGCTGTGGGCCTTCTCCAGGGTACTGGACATACCAGAACAGAGTGGGGGGCCTTGCTGCAGTATAAGTACAGTTTATAGTCAGGGAGGCCTCTTCTGAGAGAGTCACTGTGCCTTCCATCTGGGTCACTGAGTCTCCATGGGTTTGTCCTGGGGAAATAGAAAAGAGACCTGTGTCACCTTGGGCCTAAATTTTCTGGATAAATTTATAGTTATATATTTTGTTGACACAACAGAAGAAAGAATCCAAATCTTAAGAGGCATTTTACTTACCAAGCAGCAAGAGGACCACAGTCACGAAGCCTGGAGAAGAGTTCATCTCTAGAGTGTCACCTAAAGAATGTGCTGCATTCTTAGCAGGAGGAAGCCCTGGAGAGACAGAGCAATGATCAGTGGACGCCCACAGTCCTCACAGGGAAGGGGTCTGTGTTAGGCAGCTGCGCCCCCTGCTGGACGGGGACTGAAATGGGTTGCATGGTGGCCATAGCTCTCCCAGAGTCAGCAAGATGTCTTGGTCCCCGACTTTATGAGGTGTGTGTCAGTCTTCAGGTGGCACTTGGAAATCTGAACAACAGCAACTTTGACCTCTCAGGTCTACTTTTTCCTTAACTTACTACCTGATGTGAAAGTTCTTTAACAGAGCCACCCAGGGCATTTCTGCAGCTGAGAGGATACCAGTCTCTAAAGCATTTAATACAGCACTTTGTGTTTTCACACATCCATTGTGAGCCAGTCTATAATCCACTGACTCCCAGAAAATGATTGGGTTTGAATACAGAGAAAGTAATAAGAAGTCAAGTCATCGCTGAATGATTCTGTGTTTGTCAACACTGTAGCTCAATATTTAGAACACTGACTATCCTTTTTCTTAAGCACTCACTAAATATTTCTTAGACAGAAATAATGAACAAGTGGCCTTTAATTGAAATACAGTACTTCTTGGTCCTAAAATAATACCAGTTGTAAGGAACACCATCTTCTTAATAAAAACTTTTCAGAAGAAAAGTTGCACTATTTTATAGTCAAATATTTTAATAGTCAAATATTCACAATTCTCAAAATCATTAAAAAGTGAAAATATGAATTGTTGACAGAAGAAACATCATAAATGAAGTTGTCAAATCCCTATTGAATGCTCTGAGATTTTTATTTCATTCTCTCACTGTTTAGTTGACTCTTATATGTGGATTAGGCAACAATTACTAATCTTATACTCTGAACAAGTTTTAGCCTCAAAGATGCTCTATATTACCATGCATTTATCACATATTCTTGATAACCTTTAATCAAATATTTTCCCCCTCAAGGTAAAGAATCAGGATTATCGGGATAAAGTTCTGGAGAGGGACACATCTTCTCTAAAGCCCTATGAACATGTATCTCTAGACACAGAGACAGAAGCTTAGCTCATGCTTTCCCTGGAGGCCACTCTCATGGACAGACGTCAAGGAGCTTCATGAGTCCAGAGTCAACATGGTAGTCATTTTCCAGATGCAGAGAAAGTAAGAAATTCAGGCCTGGATACTTTTTGGGTTCACATATCCTTTTTCTTCTCCTCCACCTTCCAAATCACATTGTCAGAACCTGCCTCAAAACTCTGCTAAAAGGGGTTCAGGACAAGCATTAAGCTTCTATTCAGATATACAGGGAAGTTAGGATGATGCTGATTTGACAATAAACAGTGTAGCACATGGAGGCAGAAAGTCATCGTCTATAACTTCTTTTAAAATCATAGTTTTAGGCCAATGAAAACCTACAGGAGAAATATCTTGTATTTGGGGTCACACAAGATGACTTGAGGGACATTGAGGGAAGTTACATAGTACATTTGCACCTTTATGGCTTTATTAATGTGTGATTTTCATAAAAATAAACTGTATGAGTTTCAAGTAAACAATTGAATAAGATTTGACATAGTTGTGTGTTTGTAAATCCACCACCACAATCGAGGTAATGAACACATGCATCACCCAAAAGCCTCCCCATGTCTGTTTGTAATTCTTCCGTCAACCCTCTCCCTCCCACATTCCAGGCAACATTTATGTCATGAATTTGTCTGCATATTTTATAATTTTGTGTGAAATGAATCCCATGTACTCTTTTGTCTAGCATCTTCTCAGCACAATTATTTGATATTCTTCCACATAATTATTTTGAGATTCTTCCATGGTTATAATTACCAAGAGTTTGTTACTTTTTGTTGCTATGTAGTATCCCATACAGGTCTATAAAACGATTTGTCTATTCATCTGCTGATGATCATAAGGTTAGTTCCAGTGCAGCTATTACAAATAAAGCTGCTATGAACATTTACGTATATGATTTTTTTAATTTTTTTTAAATTTATTTATAGAGAGAGTGAGAAAGTGCACACACGGGGGTGGGGGGGTGGAGCATAGAGAAGGAGAGAAAGAAAATCCCAAGCAGGTTCTATGCTCACTGTGCTGAGCCCACCACAGGGCTCAATATCACAACTGATCATGACCTGAAAGGAAATCGAGAGTCAGATGCTCAACCGACTGAGCCACCCAGGTGCCCTGTGTATATGATTTCTTATCTTATGCTTTCATTTCTCTTGGGTCAATATCAGGGAGTAGAATAGCTGGATTATATGGTAGGTATATATTCAACTTTGTTAAACCAATTTTTTCAAGTAGATTTTTGAAGATTCCCTTGCATTTTCTGCTCAGACAATTATGCTAATAAAGATAAATTCAATTCTTCCTTTCCAAACTGTAAGTCTTTTGTGTTTCTTCCATGTTCCTTATTAAATTGGCTAGGAAGTATAGTTTAAGATTAAATGCAAGTGGTGAGAGCCAAACTTCTTCCCTTATTTCAGAAACTAATGAGAAAGCATTTAGGCTTTCACCATCAAATATGACATTTGATGTAAGTGTTTTGTAGAATCTCTTTCTTAGGTTGAGAAAAATCCATTTAATTCCTAATTTGCTGGGGGTTTCAACCAGGAATGGATCTAGATTTTATTAAAAATGTTTTATCTGTACCTATTAAGATGACCTTCATAAATTGATCATCTTCTAGTTGTCAATCACATTGGATCCATTATTGATAAATTGTCACAACAAAATATTAAGGAAGGTGTCACTCTCCTGTTTTACAAATAATGAAACGAAGTTCAAAAGTATGAAAGTTCATTGCCGAGCTAATAGTTTTGAATACAGCATTCGATGATAACAAAAACCATCCCCTGTTTTTGCCACTATAAACTGTTGTCACAGAAAATTTGAGAGAGAGACTAGAGGGTGGCAAAATGACTTTTTCCCAAGCCTTTCAAATATTTTAAGGCATTCTTAATAGGTTCTTTATTTATGCAAGTGGAACTGATAAAGAAGAATTAAATAATTGCAGATTTGGCTCTTTTACCAAAAGAGGAAAGAAAATATATTATAATGGATACCTGACTGCTAGTCGGGAGCTGACCGCTGGGTAGGGGTTTCACCATTCCATTCAGAGTGTTTATTAGACACGTGACTGAAGCAGCGCTTGGCAGCAAGGGTTCTGTGAACCACCAACATAGGAGAGCTGCATTCATGACTAGCAATCACCCCTTTCTCTGTTCCTTGAAACTTGCTTGTGATAACACAGTCTAGACTGTAGTTGTTCCTATTCACCAGTATAAGTGTTTCTTAAAAATGTTTAAATAGAATTGCCTTATGATCCAGCAATTCCACTTCAGGTATATGTTCAAAACGTCAAAGAATTTGGCTATAAACCCAAGATCCTGAGCCGCTTGTAAATTCATGTTTCCACCAAAAGGCTCAAGCAACTCCAAAGACCATACACAGAAGCATATGGATAAACAGTATGTGGAATGTACCTCTACATGTACATTATTCAACCTTAAAAACGAAAAACAAATCTGACACAGGCTGCGAGGTGGATGAACCCTAAGGACATTATGTCAAACAAACTATCACACAATGAATGACACTGCATAATCCCACCTCTGAGGTATCTAACTAGTCAAACCCACGGAAAGGGAAAGCAGAATAGTAGTTCCCAAGGATTGGAGGGATGGAGTAATGGAGAACTATTGTTTAATGAGTAAAAATATTCCATTTATCAAAATGAAAAGAATTCTAGAAGCGAATTGTGGTGCCGGTTGAACAATGATAAGAATATATTAGAACCATAGAATCGTATACTTAACAATTGTTAAAACAGTAAAATTCTATGTTACAATGAAAAAAAGTCTTTAAAAATTTTAAGAGGTTCTTGTTAAGATTTCTACCCTACACATCCACAATCCAAACAAATATAAGAGGTTATTACAATGCAAAACCAACTCTCACCCATCCACTACCACTCAATTGTAAGGCACTGGGGAAATGGGTTTAGAGGCAGAAGGAGGAAAATGGAGAGAATGAGGACTTTGGATTGTGAAATATTGATCACACAAGGAAGGCTCAGAAGTGTGCCTACTGGGCCACATGTTGGCAAAAAATGCTTGTGAAACAGTGTTGAAGTGAAAGGAGGGACCCAACAAAGAGGATAATTCACCCTCTGCCACTTCACAGGGTCCCCCTAAAGCCACTAACTACTGATCTTGTGGATAACACTGCTGGGAAGCAGGTAAACCTCCAGAATGCAAACTGAGGACACTGATGCTAGACGTGTTAATAAGATGGGATGAACAACAGTGCAGACATAGGTCACAGTGTAGGCACCTTGGAAAATACATGTAAGTACAGTTGACTCACAGTAAACAAACCTAATAAACTACTTAATTAAGTAGTATAAAACATCATAATGTAAAACAAAAAAGGAAAAACACAAAGACATTTCACAGCTTTACTTATTCTAAACAATACCTGAAAGACAATATACACTCAATAAATATTTAAGGAACAAAATTGATATGAAAATCCAACAACCCACACACATTTTAGCTGAGTTTTGAGTCACATGTTTCCAAATTTCTTTAGCCAATTCTTCTAGCTGAATCTAATTGCAAAATGGCAAATTATTTACCGTGACTATTCTAGTGATCAATAAACACTTTCAACACAAATTTTCAGGGATAAGCATGCATGATAACTCATACCTAGGGAGGTGTTTTCTTAGAGTCAGGATTCCCTCTAGCCTACAGCTGAGCTGCCACAGCCCTAGCCACTTCCTGTGTGGGTCAGCAGTCCCCTGCCTTGGGCCCCACTGCACTGGGACATATCAACAAGAGCCCTGGGGTTTGGGTACCTCCACCCAACACGCCTCTTATTGTAGATTCTGTCAGGGCAGAGAAATATACTGGGGGGTCCTCCAGCGATGAAGCTGTGATGGCAAGATGGGCGGGATTTCTTGTCTTTGGAAATTCAATGAGAAACGACTTTCAGTGGCATTTTGTTGACTCTAAGAATCCTGGCAAACAAGGAAAGTCATCTCCGTGTTGCTCATCTGTTTGTATCAAAATAGACTATAATTTATATCATATGTGCATTCCAGGATGACAACCCCCTTCTGCAGTAACATCGCTGGTGGGGCTTGAGTTATCTTCTGGGCAATACTGGATCCTTGAAGAGTCAGAGTAAGTGATGTGGCACAGAGAAATTCTATTTTACATGTTACTTTCCCTCCTTCCCACAGTACCCACGTGACACTGCCTATCTCAGTATTTGAAGATCATAGAGGAGGCACATTTCCAAAGGGGCAGCCACTACCCAGCCACCTTCAGAGCCAGGACAGCAGCATGTTTGCGATCTTCCCCTACATGGAAACTGTCTACCTCAATTTCAGGAGTCAGCACTGTGAGGGGAGCCTGCCGGAGTGAGGGAAGGGTGGCTGGGTATGTGCTGCTGCGGCCCCAGAACAGGAAACAGGGGTTTCCTGGTGTAGCAAGTTGTGTGGGTCACGTCACACTTCTCTCTGTACCAGCAGAGGGTCTCACTGCCCCAACGTCCTTTCACATTAAGCAACTCTTAACTTGGAAACAATTCCATTCGAAAATGAATTTCTAAAATTTAACACTGAAATGATGATTGATGGTTTAACTCCAATACGTCATTCACTGCATCTGTGATGAAAGTGGGTGGATGGCACTCACTTAAAAATACTACATGCGATGGATTATGAAAACAACATAGATTAAGAATCATATATGCTCACACACATGTTCTATCATAGAAATTTATTTATTTAAATTGAAATAAATCATATTATGATAAGAAGACAAAGTGTTTAGACTAATCACTGTGGCTCTTTAAGTCTCCCTATTGTTATGTCAGTATCTCTCTTCTCTATCAGTATCTGTTCATGTCCCTATGTTGGAGCCAAAAGCAGAAAAATCTAATCACTTTTTGCTTAAGAGTTTAGACTGAAACCCTTAGATAATAGATCCCAGCCCTGAGGTCTCTTATCTTCACTGTTTAGTTCAGAAAGCCCAGAATAGAATGCAAACTGGTGCAGCCACTCTGGAAAAGTGTGGAGATTTCTCAAAAAATTAAAAATAGAATTATCCTATGACCCAGCAATTGACTACTAAGTATTAATCCAAAGTATAGAAGAAGACTGACTCAAAGGGGCACATGCACCCTGATATTTATAACAGCACTATTGACAACAGCCAAAGTATGGAAAGAGCCCTGACGAATGGATCAAGAAGATGTGGTATATATTCACGATGGAGTACTACATGGCAATGAGAGGGAATGACATATGGCCATTTGTAGGAAAGTGAATGGACCTTGAAGGTGTCATGCTGAGCCAAGTAAGCCAGGCAGAGAGGGACAGATACCATATGTTTGCACTCATAGGACTAACAGGAAAACAGGAGAGACCTAAATGAGAACCAGGGGGAGCGGAGGAGGGAGAGAGAGTTGGGGAGAGAGAGGGATGCAAAACTTGAGAGACTATTGAATGCTGAAAATGAACTGAGGGTTGAAGGGGAAGGGGGAGGGGGGAAAAGAGGTGGAGGTGATGGTGGAGGGCACTTACGGGGAAGAGCACTGGGTGTTATATGGAAAACAATTTGACAATAAAATATTATGGGGAAAAAAAACAAAGTATGGAAAGAGCCCAATGTCCATTGACACATAATGGATAAAGAATATGTGGCATATATATATATATATACATATATATATATGCATATATACACACACACACTAGAATATTACTCAGTGATCAAAAACAATGAAATCTTACAATCTGCCAACAATGTGGATGGAACTCAAGTGTATTGTGCTAAACAAAATAAGTCTGTCAGAGAAAGACAAATGTCATATGACATCATTATTATGTCAAATTTAAAATACAAAACCGATGAACATAGGGGAAGGGAAGCAAAAATAATACAAAAACAGAGACGGATACAAACCATGAAAGACTCTTAAATACAAGAACAAACTGAGGGCTGCTGGTGGGGTTTGGGGTGGGGACAAAGGGGTGAGGGGCATTAAGGAGGGCACTTGTTGGGATGAGCACTGGGTGTTTTATGTAAGTGATGAATCACTAAATTCTATTCCTGAAATTATTATTACACTATATGTTAACTAACTTGGATTAAATTTTTAAAAATGTGTCTCCAAGGAGTTAATAGTGAAAAACAGTCAAGAGGATGGATTTGGGTGTCAGGTAAACCTGTGTTTAAGTTTTAAAAATAATTATCTTATTATTCAGCTCTAACACATTTCTCAATGAAGGAATCAAATGATCATGCTTCTGCCATTCAAGAAGTATCCATGGCCAGGATAGATCTTCTGGGCACTCAGACCAGATTCTGAATTAACAGATTTTTTAATAACCTTAAAAAATACTACAAAAAATTATGTAGTCAGAGTCAATCAATATGTTTTTACTGTAAATCAACAGCTTCCAAATACTATGAAGCGAGAGAGGTCTCTTACTTTCTAACTTTTCTTAACCCTCTCATATGTCCTATTAGAAAGGGACAGCAGGACACCTGGGTGGCTCAGCTGGTTAAGTGTCTGCCTCCTGCTCATGGCTCAGGTCATGATCTCACAATTCGCAGGATGGAGCCTGGAGTCGGAAAAGAGTGAAAGCCGCTTTGGATTCTCTGCTTGGGATTCTCACTGGAATTCCCTCTCTCTGCCCCAACCTGCTGACACACATTCCCTCTCTCTCTCTCTGTCTCTCTGTCTCTCTGTCTCTCTGTCTGTCTGTCTCTCAATAAATAAACTTTAAAAAAGAGAAAGGGACACCAAACACATGAACTACTGGATGCATTCATACTATTTCCTAAACTTTTTTGTGATAAAGACAAGTCTCTGGGATCGCCTGGGTGGTTCCATCAGTCAAGCCTCTGACCGTGATTTCATCTCAGATCATCTCACGGTTTGTGAGTTCCAGCCCCTCACTGGGCTCAGTGCTGACAGCACAGAGGCTGCTTGGGATTCTCTCCTTCCCTCTCTCTTTCTGGTTTCTGCCGTTCCACCTCTCTCCCTCTCTCTCCCTCTCTCTCGCTC
>NC_043708.1:71155348-71165778 GCF_006229205.1 Suricata suricatta
CATCTCTATTCAAGAGTGAATAGAGTTTACTGTGCTATCTTTTGTAGATGATGAATTAAGTTTAGGCTAGCTCTGTAAAATCAAGTTCATGGGCTAGATAAGAAGAATACACTGCAAATCATCAGTACTTTGAAAGTTAGAAATTCTTAGCTATATAACCATGGCAATTCTTAAATAGCCTATTTTGTACGTGGAACACCACTAAAAACTAATACAAAAAAGAAAAGTCAAATAAATATGCATATACAGACAAATATGTAGGAATTTGGAGGGAGAAATTCATTTGAAGATAAAGGTAAGAAACTTCAAAATACAATGAAGAATATTAGAAGTCCTTTATCAATTGAGAAAAATAGCATTTTCATGACTTGAAAAAATCGGAAACAGATACTTTAAATGTTAATGCAGTCATTTAGGTGCACTTCCAGCTTTCTGGTTTTCATATGTTTTCACTTTTGTTGCTCTGTTTCTTTTAATGGAGGTATATTGAGCAGAAGAAAAATGGGACAGAATATTTGACATTTTTAAAATTTAAATTCAAGTTAGTTAACATACAATGTTGCCATGGCTTCAAGAGTAGAACCGTGATTCATCTCTTACATATGTGACGCCCAGTGCTCATCCCAAAAAGTACCCTTCTAAATGTCCATTGCCCATTTAACCCACCCGCATGCATCACCCCTCCAGCAACCCGCAGTTTGTTTTTATCTAAGAGTCTCTTATGATTTGACTCCCTTTGCGTTTTTATCTTACTTTTCCTTCCCTTCCCCTATGGTCATCAGTTTTGTTTCTCAAATTCCACACGAGTGAAGTCACATGATCCCTGTCTTTCTCTGACTGACTTATTTCACTTAGCATAATACTTTCCAGTCCCATCCACATCGTTGCAAATGGCAAAATTTCATAGACATTGTAAAAATTACCCCCTCCCCCAAAATTCTTGGAAAACAGAAATAGTAATGAGTGATTGACCCTCACCGGTAATAAAGATTTCTGTAAAACTCTTCTTAGGTTGGTATAGAGTTAGACAACTAGATCAATGGGACTAAATAAAGCACGTGGAAACAATGAAAAGAGGAATTTAATATGATACATGATGGTGATTTCTACTAGGAAAAAAAGGATGCCTTATTTACATACAAATAAAGAGGTTTGTGTCTCTACTGGAGACATCTAAGACCCCCTAATTACTGATCATTTGTGGAGAAGCCTGGTGGGAGGCAGGTAAATGGTCATTGTAAGTTTTGAGCTCATTTGTGCAGAAGTGCTAATAAGGTGGAATGAGTGCTGGCACAAAGTTTGCCGCAGGGTGGGCCCCTCAGGAAGTGACCGCGAGTACCACCGACTCACAGCTAACAAACCTAAACCAGGTCATTAAAGAGTATTAAACAGCACGATATACAAAGATAGGAAACATATGAAGGGTTTCGTGACCTTCCTTGTTGAACCCAATGCCTGGGGCATAATTACAGGAAACCAGAATACGCTACCCCAAATTATGCCTTCATCACATAAAAATTATTTTGAACTGAAGGCAATTAAGCACCAATGAATTCTCTTTTTATGTCAAAAGGTAAGAAATAAATTCTCGTTTACTAGAGATGGACTCCTACCAGCTCAGAGATAGTACCAGAAAATCTGCAAACTGTGTTAAATTAATTCTCACATTCCTAGTTAAGGAAGATAAGGTCTACCAGACCCGGGTTGAACTACCACTAGTCCAAACCCTATTGTCTTGACAATTCTTCACAAACTTTTTGTTTCTTTTGTTAAAGATGTAAAGCTTCCTCTTCTAGTCATTTCAGGTCTTCATTTTCTTCTGAAGACTCCCATGAATGTGAAAAAAATTCAATAAAATTTGTATGCTATCTTCCTGTTTATCTGTCTACTGTCACTTTAATTCTTACACACAGTCAGGAACCCAAAGAGGGTAAAGGAGAATTTGTCTGCCCTTACAGAATATACACTCAATAAATATCTACTGAACAAATTAATCTGAAAACCATGCAGTTCAAACAAATTTTCTACTGATTTCTCAATCAAATGTTTTTGAACTTTTTCAGCCAATTCACTAGAACAATCTCATAATCCAACGGCAAAGATTTGATGTGGCTGTTCTTTCTCTCCAGTTTTGATCCAAACTTTTGTGTGTCCAGGGTTCCTAGGTAGCTCAGTCTGTTAAGCATCTGCCTCTTGATTTTGGCCCCAGGTCATGATCTCACAGTCATTGAAATCAGGCTCCATGCTGGGCCTGTAGTCTGCGTATGAGTCTCTCTCTATATATATCCCATTCACATGTGCTCGCTTGCTCTCTATCTCTATCTCTTGTAAAAAAAAAATATTTTTGTCTGTTCTTACTATAGGCAATGATTCAGGAATAAAGATATTTTTGAATCATGATAATTCTTACCTAGAAGTACTTTTTCGGAGTCCGGTTTCCCACTAGCCTATAGCTAAGCTGCCACAACCTTAGCCACTTCCTGTGTGGGTCAGCAATTCCCTGCCTTGGGCCCTACAACACGGGCATGTATCAACAAGAACCCTGGGGTTTGGGTACCTCCCTCCAACACGCTTCTCACCATAGACTTGGGCAGTGCAGAGAAATGTACTGGGGAGTCCTCCAGCTATGAAGTTAAGATGACAAGATGGATGGATTTTCTGTCTTCTGGAAATTTAATGAGTAGCCACCTTCTGTGGCATTTTGTTGATTACAAGAATCCTGAAGAACAAAAATGCCCGCTGCTGGGCTGCTTGTACCACAATAGACTATAACGTATACCACTGAGGTCATATGTGCATTCCAGGATGACAGCCCCCTCCCTCTGCAGTAACATTGCTGGTTGGACCTGAGTTGCCTTCTGGGAAATACTGGATCTCGAAGGAAAAAACATGGAAGCAGATGTTTTAGAGTAAGTGCTGTGGCACAAAGAAATCCTGTTCTATATGATACTATCCCTCCCCCCTCCACCACCAAGGTACACACAAGACACTGTCTATCTCACCTGTTTTCAGGTCACTGGAAAGGGATGTTTCCATAGTGGCCATCCCTATCTACCACATTGAAACCATGACCACCCTCAGAAGGCTGGACAGCAGCATGTTTGAGATCTTCCACTACATAGAAACTATCTACTTCCATTTCAGAGCTCAGCACTGTGAGGGAAGCTTGCCAGGGTGAGGGAAAGGTGGCTGAGTATGTGCTGCTGTGGCCCCAGAACAGGAAACAGGGGTTTCCTGGTGTCGCACATTGTGTGGGTCACGTCACTTCTCTCTGTACCAGCGGAGAGTCTCACTGCCCAAACACTCTTTTGCGTTAAGCAACTCTTAATGTGGAAACAATTCCATCTGAAAATGAATTTGTAAAATTTAACACTGAAATGAGGATAAATGATGTAACTATGATATGTTCACACCTGTTTACATCCCTATGTTGGAACCCAAAGCAGAAAAATCTAGTCACTCTTTGCTGAAACTTTTAGACTGAAGCCTTCAGACAATAGATCCTGTCCCTGAGGTCACCTTCTGTTCACTGTTTAGTTTTGACAGCTCAGCTCTGTTGAGAAAGTTCAGAATAGACATCAGAGTTTGATCATTAGGTTATCCAACCTTTGAATTTATATTTTCTGATTACCTCAGTTGAATCAGAGTAAGCTTGATACATTCTATGCTCCATTCTGAAAAGAATAAACCTAGGTAAGTCCATACACTTCCACAGGACTTCTGGTCATATGATATTTGATTGTAATAGAGCATTCTCTGTGTATAAACAATAAAAATAAGATTGTGGGGCTCCCGATGGCTCAGTCAGTGAGGTGTCCCACTCTCTTTTTTAGTTCAGGTCATGATCCTATGGTCATGGGATTTAGCCCCACATTGAGCTCCATGCTCAGAGTGGAGCCTACTTGAGATTCTTTTCCTCTCTCTCTCTTTCTCTCTCTCTCTCCCTCTGCCCTCTCACTCATGCATGTGTGCTCTCCCTCTCGCTCTCCCTAAAAGTTAAAAAAAAGTGTGCCTTAGGGATATTCTTCAACATCATGGCAAACTGCAAAGATCTATTGCCCATTATTGTCTGTCTCCTGAAAGAGCAGCCATAGCTTAACATCATCGTCTCAAAATCATGGTTGTCTCAGCCAAGTTGGTTGAAGCATCTTCAGGGTTTGTACTGCAGTCTCCATGAAACATAATGAAACCACATAGAGTACAACTGTCCTGCTCTCTAAGTGATAGACTATAACTCTCTGAAAACACCTAACATTTTTCTACCAGCTGGCTGAGTAAATGTGAAATATTGTTAATTTCTCCTCCTATTATACAACTCTAACACATTTCTCAATGAAGTGAACCTCATGCTTATGCTTCTGTCACCCAAGAAGTGTCCATGTCCGGGATAAATCTTTTGGAGACTCCTAGACCAGATTCTGAATTAATAGATTTTTAATAATCTTATCTTAAACACTGAAAGAGACAATACCAGAGTGGTCATGCAATTACCACTCCAGACGACTTTATAAAATACAATCATTTAGCAGAAACAACATTAATGCAAGTGGCTAAATTAGTGGATCTCTCCAGGTCATGTCAATTTACAAAAACTTATGTAGTCAGTGTCAGTCAATGTTTTTAATGTAGTTCATGGCTTCCAAACACTATAAAGACAATGAGGTTTCTTAACTTTCTAACATTTCTTAACTCTCTCATGCATCCTATTAGAAAGGGACAGCAAATTCATGAAGTATTGGATGTCCTCATGCTATTCAAAAACTTTTTGTCATAGAGTCACCTGGGTGGCTCAGTCAGTTGAGTGTCGAACTTCAGCTCACTTCATGATTTCACGGTCTCTATGTCTCAAAAACAAAGAAGCATTAAAAAAAAAAAACTTTTGTCATAAAGACAGTGTTTAGGCAAAAGACACTGTGGAAGTTAGGAAAAATGAGGCAATCATCATACTAAACACAACTTTCTGACCAAGGTTCTTATGCAAGCACCTCTTATAGAACAAAAAACAAATCCATGGAAAAATTCAATAATTCCATCTGAGATACAGAAAACTTGGCCTCAATTTTGTAAAGAATCACTAAAAATGATTGACTTCCTGGATCCATGGGAACAAGCTATATCAAAGGCAGGACAACTGTCTGGTGGCGCCAAATGATCTCCAAGGAACTCTTGTAAAAATCTGCAGAGACCACGCATCACAGAAGGGACATATTGGTTGCAACATTAAACAAACACTGCAGGGAAACTTTCTAGGATGGCCAACAAAGAGCTGCTTGTGCATGTCTTGGAACCAAAAAAATCCAATAAAATCTGGAAAGCTGGAATATGGTCTGGAATTCTGTCCCAAGGGAGCACTTAAGTATCTCCATAGGGAAATTCTGCAATTGCATTCCCTGCATAAGTTATGAATGTGTACTGGTAACAGCATTAAATTTATGATATGGATCAGAAAATTATAGCAATCACAAAAAAGAGTTAAGCATCAAGTGGATCCTGTATTTCCTACCTGCACCATTTCTATTAATCTCTTGATAGCAGAGCAAATTTCTCTGAGACAATTAGGTAAGGTTTGCCCACACACAGAAATTTACCTCTACTATCACCCCCATCCCCAATCTTCTCTTATAGTGAAGCAAAACTTTTTGTTTTCCTTTTTGTCCTAAATGGAATATTAAAAGTAAAAGGGGGTGCCTGAGTGGCTCAGTCAGTTAAGCATCCAACTCTTGATCTCAGCTCAGGTCTAGGTCTCACAGTTTGTGAGTTTGAGCTCCCTCCACCCCTATCCCCTTCAGGCTCTGTGCTGACAGCTCTGAGCCTGCTTGGGATTCTGTCTCTCCCCTTCTCTGCCTGCTCACTCACTCTCTGTCCATCTCTCTCAAAATAAATAAATAAACTTAAAAAAAAACTGAAGTGGGTGACTGTAGTGGAACTAGTGTCACCTGGTGCGTATTAGCCTTAGCCCCTGTGGCCCTGCATCCTTCCCTCACAATGTCTTGTGCTGTCTTACCCTAAACTGCTCAGTGCAGTCCACATGACTCAGATGTCCCAACCCATTCACATTCCAACCTTCACAAATGGAACTGGATAAATAACCTTTGACATTCTCCCCTTCATCTCAAGCACAGATGCTCTCTGGACTTTCATTTAATCACCTCTGAACAAAAATCTCAGGAAAGACTGCCACTGAAATGCATAAAATGACCTTATTAGGCACTTTTTTTAAACCAGTTCAGCAGCTAAACTACTAGAAATGAGTCCTTAGTTACACATTAACCAACTCTTATGACCTCATGGATCCTTCATTGACAAGAATGGAAATTGTTGTTGATATTAGAAATCTTAAACTAAGGTTCTTGAGAGAATCTGCAGAAACAGACCATTCACAGAAGTGAGTGCCAACCCAAGAAACTTGAAATAAACATATTATTGTACAAAGCAGACAACTCCATCCAAGGCCATTTAGAAGAGAATTCTCTGCTGTTTGGCACCACAAATTCTCATGCTCTTCTTTTCATTCTTTTGTCTTTGTCTGTTTAGAAATATATTCCTACTTTATGGGGCGCCTGAGTGCCTCAGTTGGTTAAGCGTCCAGCTTCGGCTCAGGTCATGATCTCACGGTTTGTGGGTTGGAGCTCCGCATCAAGCTCTGTGCTGATAAGCTAGTTCAGAGCCTGGAGCCTGTCTTCAGATTCTGTGTCTCCCTCTCTCTGACCCTCCCATGCTTGTGCTGTCTCTCAAAAATAAATAAAAGACATAATAAATATTTTTAAAAAAAGAAATATATTCCTACTTTACAGATAAATGGTATATTTCAGAATTATCTGACTTTGTTCTCTTACTAATAAAATAACTTGAATATGGCCTTTATTCAAGATGATACCCATCCTAATGCTATAGTTCATAATGCAAAGCCATAATTAGTGAAACAAAGATTTTTTTTTAAATGTGGATATGTCATTTCATGTTAACTCCTGGAAAAGCCAAAAAATAACCATACCCAAAACAGTATGAGTAAAGTGATTTTTAATCAATAAAATTTGTCTTAAAATATTAGAAGAACTTAGTATAGAGTTCATACAACTAGACTTCTGTAAAGAACTGTGTTAACCTGAATACATGAGTTGGTCCAACACTCCATTGCACTACTCCATTATTAACGGCTATACTGTTTCCTTTCTGGAACTATACATTTAATTTCTAAACGAGTCCAAGCACTTGACATGATGAGTTATTTCTAAAAATAACTTAAAAGTTCAAAAAATCTGGGCAGAGAACAAAGTGGTGGCAGAGGTAGACATCATACAGGTGGCAGGAGCTGCCTCCCACTAAGATAAAGAATTATCAAAAGACTATGTAGTGTCTGGTTCCATTCATATGACATTCTCATAAGATAAACACATCAAAGAGCAAACACGGTGTGCAAAAAGTTATGGATGGGAGAGAATGTGATTAGAAAGTTACAGAACAAGGGATTTCGGTGGAGCAATGAAGTCGTTAGGTTAGATGAATCTATAGTATATGTCAAAATTGAGGGGTGCCTGGGTAGCACAGTTGGTTAAGTGTCCAACTCTTGACCTCAGCTCAAGCCATGATCTCACAGTTATGAGTCTGAGCCCCACATTGGGCTGTTTGCTGATGGTACGGAGTCTGTTTGGAATTCTGTCTCTCTTTCTTGCTACTCTTCCCCTACTTGTGTTCAATGTCTCTCAAAGTAAACAAATAAATTTAAAAAATTTTTTAATTCAGCATTCACAGATATAACTGTACCCCAAAGAGTAAATTTTTAAAATAATTTCTACACTAAAAATTTTAAACACTGAGAATATAAAATAACTGAAGTGGTTTCTATTTTCATGATTGGAGTCTGCCTCACTTACGAATTATTTTCTCATATGGCAAAAGAAAGCACCAGCTTTGCTAAATGTGATAGGCAAAATGATGGGCAACAAATAAGTAAATGTCAGGTGAAAAAGGAGGGGATAAAAACAAAAAATATACTAAAACCTTGAAGACATGATTAAAATAAGAGTCTACAGATGAACAGACAATCCGAGATTATATGGGTTTAAATGTAGTCACATGTGTACTTTTAAGAGGAAGCAGAGGAAGGCTTGGAGTCATGAAAAAGAGAAATCAACAAAACCATTGAAGCAGAGGTTAGAGTGCTGTGTTCACAAGCCAAAATATGCAGGCAGCCACCGAAGCAGTAAGAGGTGAGGAATAATGCCTCCCTAGAGCATCTGGAGGCGGTACAGTCTTGTTGCCATCAGGATATCATCCCGGTAAAATTAATTCTGTTCTGGCCTTCAGAACAATGGTATAAAAAACTTCTGTTGTTTTAAGCAACCGAGCCTGTGATAAATTGTCCAGAAGCAGTAGGAAATAAATCCCCCAACCATGATGAAGGATTGAAAGCCTGAATGAGTCTGACTCTAAGCGATGTACTGACTCTGCACACTACCAGTAGGGTTTTCTTTTCCTCTGTTGAATACACTCTCGCCTAAATATGAGAAAGCAGTTGAGCTCATAGTAACTGCACCCACTCTCTCTAACTGAAGAAGAAATAAAACAGTAAAATATAAGCTGTGCTTCCTTCTGACTCCTCATCAGGCATGGAGGAAATGGACCAATCAAGAGTCACCTTTCTTCCACCGCACAGGAGCTAGTGTATAATCATAGAATCAAACAATCAAAGCTGCCTGGGGTGTTGGGCAACTATACTGACCTTTGTTATTCAGATATTTGGAATCTAATTTAACCTAATGACTTTCCCTACAAGAACCAATCAGTTAGCTTATAACTGACCTCCATGACTCAGCCAAGAGGGAGAATTCTCACCATACCACATCACCAATTGTACCCATCTTTAAGAAGAATATGAAATACCTTGTAAATACCCAGCCCTTGAGCAGGAGTGGGAGAATTAGGGAATTAATTATTTATACAACTTCTTTTCTTATACTGATTCTCTCTTCAACACTAAAAGAATTACCTTTAAAAAAACACCTGCACAAGTAATGCTTAACTCGGTCAAAACATGAAGCAAGTTATCTCTACAATAAATGCCAATCTAAATGCCTTATGCAATCCACTAGAAAGACTTAAGTAAGGTGTATGATGAATGTATATGAAAAAAATTCCCACATATCCCATAAAGAAGGATTTCAGTCATAAGGAACAATAAAAATTAAGTGTCTCAGAATAAGTTTCTTTACCTGAAAACAATGGAGCTTTACTGAAAAATACATAGATAAACAGAAAGAAATACTATGTTCTTTGAAACCAAACAGAGACTTTCAGGAGATTATTCTTCACAAGTCAACTTATAAATTTAATTTAATCACAGAGCTTAAATAAGAATTCTAAATAAATAACAGAACTTTCCTTTTCCTTCTTTGTTTAATAAATATCTACTGATGATCAACTGATGGAAACAAAGTTTGTGCTATATAATAGTGATTGAAAGAGACAACTTTCCCTTCTAAATTATGAGTGTAGATGTGAACACATACTAACAAAATGTTGAAAAGAGTCTAATTCTCAACTCAAATTCCTGAATAAATCATTTCTGCTTTTAATTTCCCTCAAATACACATAAAGTACATACCATCACCAGGCTCTCAAGAAAATCCCAGGTCACATTATCTCAACCAGAAAATAGTAAGAACACATAAAAAGGACTGCCAGATTTTGCCAAAAAGATAGAAGAGGAAGATTATAAAAAATATAACTGTGACGCTTGAAAAATCTCTCACGGAGCTATTAAAAATCAGGTGGTAGAAAAGAATGCTCAATTCAGGATATAACATCGAGTGGAAAAAATCAGAATCCAAGTTACATTAGAATTTAAGAAGAGAGTAACCAAACATTAATACTAAATTACCTGGGTACACAGTTATCAAAGTCACACTTTGCTTTTAACATATTTCCTATATTTAGCATCTCATGTTTTATAACAGGCCAAAAATAACATCTGCAGTATTGGAAAGACAAGAGTTGAAAGCTAATCCATGATAAGAATGTGATAATTTACCAAAGAGTTGTTTATATGATAGGAGTCTAAATAGAAAATGTAAATCAGCTTTAAAATCTGAAATTCAAAATAAAACCTTACTAACTCCCTTCAACAATCCAATAAGCAGCTATCATCCAAGAAAATGTTCTAACCCTGTCTGGGTCATCTCGATCCCAAGAGCCTTATATTATGTTTTTGGTTTTGTTTTTGTTTGGTCGAACACATTAGTTTCCGCCTGCAGACAAACAACCGCACAGATGCTCTACTGGAAGGTCTGTGTCAGAGGACAGGGGCTGCAGAGTCGCAGGTTTGAGCACAGGCGGCAGGTGTCGGGGACGCACTGTGCACTTGCTGCACAGAAGTAGACCGCTGCGTCTGCGGGCTGGGTGGCTGCGATGTGCAGGGACAGATGCTTGGC
>NC_043708.1:71165878-71167611 GCF_006229205.1 Suricata suricatta
GGCTGAGCCCTGTGCACAAAGAAAAGGTCAGAGAAAGGAGAACAGTTCTTGGGTTATTATGCTGCAGAATTCCCTTTTTCTCCACTAACTGGAGGAAACCTGAGTAAAGCCAGTCTTGATATTCTGAATTCTGAAGAATATCCCTAATTCCTCTGTTCCCCATAAACACTCAACTCACAGTGCAGCGACAGCCACAAGAGCAGGACGAAAGCTCCCATGAACGTCTCCATGGTTCTTCTAATCATAATCAGTTTCAGAACTGCCACCTCCAGCCCGCACAGCTACTTCTAGTACCAGCCCAGCCTTCTTCCCTCCACCAGTCACAGCGGTTTCCCACGTGGCCACCAGCCAATAAGAAGACGGCTGTGCTTCTGCCCAGGCCTAGTCAGGCAGATGCCTCCGTCTGGTCTGTATCAGCTCAGGTGCACTACCCTCTTGTGGTCAAGTCTGTGCTGAACTCACTACAGAAACGTTCTTTTCTGACCCTGTGCCTCTGAGGGACTCAGACGCATGATGACAGCTATACAGTAACCAAATTACATTTTAGATCAGAGACTAAATGCACAGGAAGAATGTAAAAGGTAAAGACATATCTCTGCACACTACTGAGTCACTGTTAAGTTCAAAAGAGGTTGATCCTGTTGCTGTTTGTTCAATGATGGGCCTCGTGTACATGTTTGAAATGAGGAAGGAATCATGATTCACTCTCTTAAACAAAGAAAACAGAAAACCTTCCCTTTCTGCCAAAACTACCATCCTCATTTGTCTGTTATGGAGAAAAACTCTTCCTAAAAGGAACATGTAAGCCAGAGAATAAATATTTCAAATGCCTCTTATCCCAGACTCCGCCTCTCTGAGCTAGTCTGCCAGCGACCTGGCGATTTCCAGAGAAGCAACAGTACCAGCAGTCAAAATGTGGAATGCTCCCTCAGCTAAAATCTCAATGGCAAAGTAGCAGGGGGAGAATTCCATGAGTTAGGAAACAGTTTGACCCACAGACTCAGTTGATTTGTGATGGGAAATCTGACATGCCTTAAGAAATCTATTTCTATTGCTATGTAGATTATATACTGCAAAATATTGGGTGAAAGACCAGAAATTCTCACAATGCATCAGGCTTCAGATTCAGAACAGGTAGCTATATGTAAATTTATCCCACGGATGCTTTTATTTTCTGATATCAAAAAGGAAGCTAGGTCCTAAATGCAGTAAGTGACTCAAATCCTTCGAGGAGGCTCCTCTAAAGTATAAGCCAACTCTCCTAGCATAAATTTCTGCTGCCTTGGCTGTTATTGGTTCAGATTCCATACTCTGTCATTTTTCTCCCAAACTGTACTACAGTGGAGAATTTCCCTGAAGATATTGATAAAGTTTTTAGTCCTGTAGATTTCCAGAATTATCCCTTTCTGCTCAAAAAAAAAAAAAACTTTTCTCATCTACTTTAATAACTTGATATTTTTTCATTACATCTGTAAGAAAGACAGTCTAGGGAAGCCTACATATTGCCATGGCTGCTCAGAGGAGTATTACAATTAGAACACTGATCATGAAATCAAGACTGCCTCAGCTCCATTAAATGGAAGCTCTTTTCCTGAGATTGTACTCACTAGTCCTCTGGACTAAATATAATCCTCATCCACATTTCACACCCTTAAAACTTAAGGGACAACTCTGATAAGAATCAAAATCAACATATTAGTTTCTTTATAAATATATTTTTGTGTGTTTTCATA
>NC_043708.1:71167711-71188213 GCF_006229205.1 Suricata suricatta
GGGTGGGCTCCATGGTGGAGGAGCCTACTCACACGTCTGGAAAGCCACCAATACTTCCTCATACAGCCTGATTGCTCTCTGGCTTCTAGCTCCCTCGATCCAGCCTAACTCGGGTGTTCAAACTTCCCAGGCAGAGCTGGCTATGTAATTGGTGGTACGCAATGAAACAGAAAATTTGGGGCCACATGTTCAAAAAACAGGAAAAGGTGTTACTTTATGTAATAAAATATAAAGATAGCTCTCTTTAATAAAATCTTCTTGTGTAGTGCGCGCGCGGGCGCACAGAAACAGGAACGCGAGGATAAGGAAATGAGGAAAAGAAGAGAGAATCAAAGGATGGGACGGGAGGGACAGCATGAGTGATGCCCATATTGCCGCTTTATTTCTCACATGCAAGCAGTTTTATAGAAACAGCCACAGCTAAGAGAAGGGTTTTTTCTAGACAAAACTTTTTCTGTTCTCACAGTTATTGTTACAACATTTTCCTGGGAACTTTACATCTCTTCTTATTGTTATTATAAGAGTGCCAAAGCGTGAAGGACATTTGTACAATAACATTTCAACTCAAGAAGCTTGAAGGACATTGGTGCAATAACATCTTAACTCAAGTGAATTAACCTCTGAGGAACTGGATCAGCCGCAAGGGTTGCAAGGGCACGAGAGCGTTGTTCGATCACACTCTCCTTACTGGCTCCTCGTTGCTGCTTACCACATTCTTGGGGTGTTTGGGTGGCTCAGTCAGTTAAGCCACTGACTTCAGCTCAGGTCATGATCTCACAGTTCATGAGTTCGAGCCCCACTTCGGGCTCTGTGCTGATGGCATAGAGCATGGAACCTGCTTTGAATTCTGTATCTCCCTCTCTCTCTGCTCACACTCTGTCTCTCAAAAATGAATAAACGTTAAAAAAATTTTTTTCAAATCCTCTTATCAGGGTGCCTTGGTAGTTCAGGGTTGCCTGGATGGCTGAGTCAGTTAAGCGTCTTGATTTAGGCTCAGATCATGACCTCACAGTTGAGGGATGGAGCCCAAAACTGAACCCTCATTGAGCTCCATGCTGGTCATGGAACCCCTTTGGGATTCTCTCTCTCTCTCTCTCTCTCTCTCTCTCTCTCTCTCTCTCTCTCATTCACTGTCTCTCCCTCTGCTCCTCCCCCACTCATGCTCTCTTTCTCTTTCAAAATAAATAAATATTTTAAAAACTCATTCTATTTATAAGACACAATAGAACTTATAATAATACATAAGCAAAAACATAAATTTACAATATGCAAAAACGTTAGAAAACTTGTTATATAAAAATAATTTCTATAATACAATATACAGTAATACTCTGGTAGTACATTTTTAATTTAAATAATGTCCATCATATTTGTCATAAAATAATATTTTCCATTATATAAAAAAATATTGCAGCATTATCTTCAAGTCTTGGAAGTGGATCTGTGTGGTGGGATGGTATCCCAAAACGTTTTTCCTTTCCAATAAAATTTACTCGTAATTGATATTTAAAACCACAATAAATGGTAGCTTCATATTGCTATAAAGTCATTTTGTGTTTTGTGATATAAAATGTATGCATGTGTATTGTAACGTAATCCAAAAGCAAAAATATTCCTATTTAAGAATCAAAGGAATGGAGAACCTGAGTGGCTCAGTTGATTAAACCTCTGACTCTTGATTTTGGCTCAGGTCATGATCTCACAGTGGTGAGATCGAGCCCCAGGCAGGCACAAAACTGAGCGTGGATTCTGCTTGGGATTCTCTCTCTCTCTATCCATCCCCCATTAAGTCTCTCAATATAAACATTAAAAAAGAAACCAATGTATATTAATATATCAAAGTATATTAATATAATAAGCCATCCCAGCTATTAAATGTACAAACCCTAAAAATATAATAATACTTTGGTAGCATAATATCTTGACGATAATAATATTTTTGACTTGCTTTACTCCAAATTAATTTATTAGGTTCTCAAAATTTATACTCTCAGTAACTTCTATCAATATAATTGAAAGCAATATGGTTGCCTTTGGTAAATGTAACACTACAAACAGAATTTCTGATCATTTTTAATTTTGAGATAAATATTTCTGTTGTTGCAACTGATATTACTGATCTTAAAAAGTATTTTATGTGCTATGCAAAATTAGCATATATATCTAATAAATTAGTTGGAATAGAATAACATAAATCTAGAGCTGATGCTTTTAGGGGAATAAATTTTCTTTTCTTTTCTTTATTAGCAGTTTAGCTCTCTTTTCTCGATATATTTAATATACTGTTATTTTAAAGAATTAAAAAACTTCAAAAAATTTAAAAAAGAATTAAAAAACCTCAATATCCCTATAAGGACAAATTCAGTCACTAACCTAGGGGAACAATTTTTCTATATATGATTTAACTCTTCATACTATTCAGTTTTATGTAAATTTGAATTTAATTTTAAATGCAAATTTATACAGTGGCATTTTATTGTTTTCTCTAACATTTTCTGTAATTTTTGAAAGGTGTATATGAAATTAAAAAGTGACTTCAGGATTTGTATATAACTCAGAATGCTAGTCTAGGCATCTTATTATGTCTTAAGTTACAAGAAAAATTATTGCAGAGTATCTTCTGTGTTAATAATAAGTTCATTGGATAAGTTCAAACTTCACATGAAAATGGTATTCTTTTCCATTGAAGCTATTATCTTTATCTTAAATTTCTATTTTGAAGCCTATAGATCTTTGCTCTCCAAAGTTGCAACAATTTCCAACCAGTTTCTAAGCATTTTAAGAACTAACATCCCTCCGATGTGTTTTATGCAACACGCACACACACACACTTTCATTTTGCAATAATTTATTTGCAAGGCACACCGCCATCAGCATTGAGCCTGCAGAGCCCCAGATGGTCCCAAGCACGCTGTGCAAATGCTGCTGAGCAAGGAAGGCTTCCTGGCGGAGGAGCCTGGGCTGCGAGCCCAGCTGCACTTTGGGGACAGGCTGCAGGGCAGCAGGGAGCACTGTGCCTCCACTGCACACAGGTAGGTGGCTGAGTCTTCCTGCCTGGAGGCCCTGAAGTGCAGGCTGCTGTGCCGCTCCTTACTGTTCAGCGTGCATTCTAACCTCCCGTCCTGCTTCATCCCTGACGCGATGTAAAACAGCCGCGTGAGGCCGCCGCCCCCAGGATTCTGTCGGAACCACTGCACGTTGGTCGCTGTGCTGGAAAAGTTGCAGCTCAGGGTAGAGCTGGCTCCCTCCTGGACGTTCGTGGCTGGAGGTCTCTGCTCCACCTCCATCCCTCTCACCCCTGCTTGGAAAGACAAAACAAACACAAATGAAGTCTCTGCGGAGTCACTGCTGCAATTTTCAAACCCACAAAATATCCCCAGAAACACCTGCTGGGGGTGTAGACCCCCCCCACCCCGCCCAGGAGCTCTGGGTCAGCTCCTCGCCACTGCGGAGTGTGAACCTCCCCAGCCCCTGTCTGGGATGCCCCCACTCACAGCAAACCTGCACCCACAGAAGCCCCAGCAGAGCTCCCCGGGGTCTCTTCATGACTCCTCGTCGATGAGGTGCCTACCCCCTTCTCTGAAGAGTGTAGAGTCTTGGGTCAGAGAAGTTGTGTTGTTACAGTCATCAAGTTCCTCCAGAGTCACTGAGCACCAATCACCCCTGAACCCAGTCACTTCAGGGACTGGAGACTCCACCCACAGCAGCCCAGGGAGACTTCACAGTAGTCTGCCCAAAACTGTGCTTGCCAACAGTGCAGGGGGGGTAGGGGAGAGATTTCCAATACATGCTATTATAAGGACTTTTTTCTTTTTAAAACATGTTATGTAAGAATTATGTGGTTTAGTAAGTGAGGAAAAGTGAATGAAATTTTAGAAGAGTCAGTGTCTCAATGAGTTACACAGAACCTTGCAAATCATAGGGAAGAGTGACCCCATTTCCCGAACTGGATAGTTTGACAGACAATGTGAGAATTTAGTTATAAGAAAGTTCTGACAAAGGAAAACTATCTGATCGCATGCAGTGTGTATTGCAGAAGCAAATATAATTCCTTGAAATCAGAGAGATCGAGGATCCAAGACATATAGTCACCATCTGCACAGAAAATGATTCCAGAGGCACCTGGGAGGCTCAGTTGGTTAAGCATCTGACTTGAATTTGAGTCAGGTCATGATCTCATGATCTGTGAGTTTGAGCCCAGCATGGGACTCCTCACTGAGCATGGAACCTGCTTGGTTGGGATTCTTTTTCTCCCTCTTCCTCTGCCCCTCTCCTGTTATATTTTCCCCTCTCTCTCAAAATAAATAAATAAACATTTAAAAAAAGACAATGACTCCAACCAGAATTTGGTCGGTGAAAAATGGGATGTCTGCGTAATGTCTACCCTGATTTAATTTTCACCTCTCTACCTCTCCCGTGCAACTCGTGGACACGCTGCTTGCCCACGCAGCTGACACTGGTCAGGCCCCACAGTACTGGTCAAAGTAAATTCTGTCATCTCCCTTTTCTTCAATTTTTGACCTTATTTTTGTTCTTTTTCCTACTCTTCGTTCTTATTCTATCCATTCCCAGCCAAGATATATGAAAACGGATAATACTGAAATAATTTCTAGGTCAGTGGTTTAGGAGGATTTTATTCAAAACAATTTAAAAATGGTAAACTCATCATCGGACGTTTTCTGTTGAGCTATGTCACGAGTGTCCAGAAATATTATTTTCCTACCGTGCTCAGAGAATCACCCTCACAGTGGTGTATAAAGAGATAGCCTACAACTTTTTGAAGTTTATATGAAATGGCAGAACTGAAAACCTGAGATTAACTTTACACAAGCACGTTTGCCCCTTCCCCTTCCCCTTTGCTATCTATAATTTAGCTTACATGCTTTCTGTTCTCTCTAAATTGGTCAACTCTGTTACCATGGGCGGGGGGGGGGGGCGGTGGAATCCTTCGTTTCTTGTAAAGCCTAGAGTGCCCCCTAGTGGACTAAAACGTCCACAAAGGCGACTTCAGACCAAGCATGAGCTGATCCCTGGAGACGCCCCCGGGCTGCAGGAGCTGGCTAGAGGGAACAGAGAAACCTGGAGGCAAATCCCTTTCTTCCCACACTGTCTACTGAAAACATTTAATGCTGTGCCAACTGGCAAAGAAAATATTTGAAGGGCCCAAATCTATTCTTGAGAACAAGCGAAAGATGAATTGGAGCTGAGACTCAATAAATCGATCCCTCCTCTTTGATTACTCAGCTGCTATATGCAACCTTCTACATCTATTTGAAACACATTAACAACAAAACAACCCAATCCTTTTACCTCCTTCAAGATACTGCTATCCTTCTTAGCAAGTGAAAAACTTCTCACCTTTCCCCAAAATGAAGAGATGCCTGGATACCAATGGTGCCATCACTGATGATATTAGTGAATCTTCTGAAGCTTCGGATTCAGAGCCCCTCTAAAAAATTCTGTTATCTATATGCTAAAATGTAAAGTTGATTTCCAACAACTTGTATATAAAATGAAATGGGAAATATATATATTTATATATGAACATATATATGTGTGTGTGTGTGTGTGTGTGTGTGTGTGTGTGTGTATATATATATATATATATATATATATATATATAACCTGAAGCAGGCTTCAGGCTCTGAGTTGTCAGCACAGAGCCCGATGTGAGGCTTGAACCCATGAACCGTGATATCATGACCTGAGCTGAAGTCAGACGCTTAACTGACTGAGCCACCCAGGTGCCCCTCCTGCACTATTTTTATTAAGCTGATGAGAACAGATACTACCCTTGATCTTAGCCAAAAGGCTGAGAAGAGATCTGCACTATTTTTAAATAGGTCTCCAAACTAACATGACCATGACAGTTTTCTAAGCCTTTCATGATTCATCAATCTTCAACAGCTAAGCAATAATTTTCCAGAATCCCTTTTAAATAAAGGAACTGGCACTCAAAGAAAATATTCTGACAGATTCTGACCAACACAGTAAGATCTAGGGAGAAAAAATTCAAGAAAATGATCTGTGAATGACAAAAATAACCAGGCAAACTTTTCAGGGAAAGAACATGAAGAGTTCATGTTTTGTTTTCTGGGTTGGTTGAGAGATGAAATGATAAATGAAAACTCATATAGTTCGCCACTTAGGCCGTCAACCTCAAAGTCAGTCTTTGAGCATCTGATTATGATATGATCAGAATACTACCTTCTCCATCATTCTATAATAGTGTTTATATTCATGTAGTTTCTATAAAGAGCAAAAACCTGCTAAATTAAGTTTATCAGACATGGAGTTGTAGAATTCAGTAGAAATATCTGGGTCTGCTCAGCTCTATTTGCCTCATTTGTCATCATACAGCAAGAGATCTTCAATAATACCACAGGAAGAGATCATCAGCCTCCAAAAACTCCCCTATCATGGGTGATTTGTGCTCAGCACCCCCTCCAGTCCCTCCCGGGCACCTTGTCACTCACAGCACAGAAGTACTAGTTTGCATTGTTCCTTTGGACTGTGTGTTTCTTCAGGTGGAAGGATTTTTCACTCTTCCTAAATTCAGCCTCAAAATCTTTGGTGCCTTGAACCAAGGCATCCAATGACCCTGGAAATTGCCTGAGGAGAAGCTGGAGTCCTTAGCTGGGGTGCTGCACATACCAGAAGAGATAAGTAGTCCCAGTAGTGGAATAGTTGCACCTCGGGACGGGCTCCTTCAAAGACAGTGACATGTATGTCAGGGTGGGTCACTGACTAGGCTCTGATGTCTCCTGTAAAATCAGTGTTCTGTCAGTGAAAGTAGTGCAAACTTCACAATGAAAAGTCAGTATTTCAGGTCAGAATCTGTAGAACTATAGACTAATATGAAATTTCACTCATGCAGGGCAAATATCCCCAGTGTTGAGATGAGCAACAGAAACATAGCTGACCAGCAGAAAGGCTGTGGGCTCTTTTCAGGAAAATCTCCCCTGAGCAGACAGGAAATTGGCTGAGGAAATCAGGCCCTCAGCTATAAGAGGGATGGAGAATGTAAAGTTGGACAGGTTCCTTGCTGAGATAAATATGTAAAAGCTCCTGAGATGAGCCTGAAGCTTTCTGACAGATGATTCTTGTCCCTGTCTCTGTCTGCAAAGAGCTAAGCCAGCTGCAGGGGGGAGAGGCTGAGCAGATGACGGTGAGCAACAAAATCTCTAGTTTTTGCAGCATCATCCCTGGGTGCCCCTCCAAGAACTAATTCATGTGTTCCTTCTGTGTTCTGAGGTTCAAAAACTTCTATCCAATATATTTCTTCCTTCCCAAACCTATGATGGTGTATTCTTCCCAGACTCCTTTAGAAATGAGGTGTCATATAAAAGTAGACTAACAAATAATTTCACTGAAAAATCAGTTTTTAAAATATATCAGACTCAGAACTCAAGTTACAACCCAACATTTAAAATGTTTAATATGCATTCAACCCTTATCAAAATACCACCAGCATTTTTTCACAGAGCTGGAGCAAACAATCCTGAAATTTGTATGGAACCACAAAAGACCCCAAATGCCCAAAGCAATCCTGAAAAAGAAAAACAAAACTAGAGTCATCACAAATCGGGGTTTCAAGCTATATTACAAAGCTATAGCACCAAGGCAGCTTGGTATTGGTATTGTTACAAAAACAAACATGCATATCCATGGAACACAATAGAAAACTTAGAAATAGACTCACAACTATATGGTCAACGCATCTTCCACAAAGCAGGAAAGACTATCCAATGGAAAAAAGACAGTCTCTTCAACATATGGTGTTGGGAAAACTGGATGGCAACATGCATAAGAATGAAATAGACCAATTTATTACACCACACACAAAAAGAAATTCAAAATGGATGAAAGCCTAAATGTGAGACAGGGAACCATCAAAATCTTAGAGGAAAATACAGGCAGCAAATTCTTTGACCTCAGCCACAGCAACTTCTTACTAGACACATGGCCAAAGCCAAGGGAAACAAAAGCAAACACGAACTATTGGGATTCATCAAGATAAAAAAAACCTTCTGCACAGCAAAGGAAACAATCAACAAAACTAAAAGGCAGCCTACAATGGAAGAAGCTATTTGCAAACAATATATCTCATACAGGGTTAGTATCCAAAATCTATAAAGAACTTATGAAACTCAACATCCAAAAAACAATCCAGTGAAGAAATGGGCCAAAGACATGAATAGACACTTTTCCAAAGAAGACATCCAGATGTCTAACAGACACATGAAAAGATGCTCAACATCACTCATCATCAGAGAAATAGAAACCAAAACCACCATGAGACACTACTTCACATCTGTCAGATGGCTAAAATGAACAACTCAGAAGACAACCAAAGTTGACTAGGATACAGAGAAAAGTGAACACGTTTGCAGTGTTGGTGGGAATGCAAACTGGTGCAGCCACTCTGGAAAACAATATGGAGGTTCCTCAAAATATTAAAAATGGAACTACCCTATGACCCAGCAATTGCACTACTAGGAATTTATCCAAAGGATACAAAAATGCTGATTCAGGGTAGGAGAGTGGGGGCACATGCACCCAGTGTTTATAGCAACACTATCAACAATAACCAAATTATGGAAAGAGTCCAAATGTCCTTCATCTGATGAGTCAATAAGGCAGATGTGGCAGTTATAAATGATATAGACAGATACAGATATAGATAGATTAAATGGAATATTGCTCAGCCATCAAAAAGAATGAAATCTTGTCATTTGTAATGATATGGATGGAGCTAGAATGCATTATGCTAAATGAAATAAGTCCATCAGAGAAAGACAAATACCGTATGATTTCACTCATATGTGGAATTTAAGAAACAAACAGGTGAACATATGAGAGGAGGGGAAAAGAAGAGAGGGAAACAAACCACAAAAGACTCTTAAGGATAGAACACAGAGGGTTGATGGAGGGATGTGGTGGGGGGTGGGCTAAATGGGTGATGGGTATTTAAGGAGGGCACTTGTGAGGAGCACTGGGTGTTGTATGTAAGTGTTGAATCACTGAATTCTACTCCTGAACAATATTGACTGTATGGTAAATAACTAAATTTAAAATTTTTTAAAGGGTGAAAAAGGATGTATTCCAAAATTATTCAGCATACAAAGAACCAGAAACATTAACCAATACCTAAGTATAAGGTAACCTACAATTGTAAATGTCAAGATGCTTGAACCATTAGACGAAGAAGTGAAAGCAACTTTTTAAACTGTACTCCCTGAAGTAAAAGAAAGCCTATTTGAAAATGAATAAGATAGGCATTCTCAACAAAGAAATAGAAATGACAAAAAGAAGCAAATGGAAATTTTAGGACTGGAAAATACAATACATGAAATAAAATCCCACAGTAAGGGCTTAATAGCAGAATGAAGAGAACAGGTAAAAGAGTAAGTGAACTTGAAAACAGATCAGTAGAAATGATCTAATTCAGTGATTACCAACAAGGGATGATTCTTCCTCCTAAATGAGACATTTCATAAATCTGGGGCTCTAAAATATGTGTCAGTAGAGCCCCAGAAGGACAGGAGAAAGAGATTAGAGCAGAAAACATACTTGGAAAGAGAGTGGCCAAAACCTTGCCAAATTTTATGAAGGACATAAATATAAAAATTCAAGAATCTATCAGACCATGAACAGGATAAAACCAAAGAAAAATGCACTTAAATACATCACAACTGAAAATTTGACAATCAAAAAATATATAATAATATAATATATGAAAAATAATATATGTATAAACATATTGGCTAGAGAATATGTTTACATATATATTATATATACACTTCAAATATGTGCAGCTTATTGAACTTCAGTTATATATTAACAAAAGGGAAATGCCATACATAAGACTGGTCATTCAGTCTTTATGCATATGTATATATATATATTGCAGCTAGATTATATTGGGGAGCAATTATTTTGATGACCATGGATTTCTCATCACAAAACGTGGAAACAGTGAAACAGCATCTTTAAAGCATAAAACATCAACACCTATCAACACAAAGTTATGGATCCAGGAATCTTTCTGAAAATAAAGGTGAAATAAAGATGGTTTCAGCTGAAGAACAACCAAAAGTATATAGACTTCTTTTTCTTTAAGTTTTAAAATGCATACAACGGGGGCGCCTGGGTGGCTCAGTCGGTTAAGCCTCCGACTTCGGCTCAGGTCAGATCTCACGTTCGTGGGTTCAAGCCCCGCATCAGGCTCTGTGCTGACAGCGAGCTCAGAGCCTGGAGCCTGCTTCCGGTTCTGTGTCTCCTTCTCTCTCTGCCCCTCCCCGTCTCATGCTCTGTCTCTCTCTGTATCAAAAATAAATAAAACATATAAAAAAATAAAATAAAATAAAATGCATACAACTATTTCAAGCAAAAATCATAACATTCGGTAGTAAGGTTTTCAATGTATATAAATGTGATAAATATAAACAACTATAACAAACTTCAGGACTGGTGGATTAAGAGCTATATAGTGAAGATTTCAACATTTTACATGAAACAGTATATTATTAATTCTCAATAGTCTCTGAATAATAGGTATATACATTGTAATCTCTAGAACCACACTCAAAAAATGTAAAGAGATATAGCCAACAGCCAATACATAAAACGCAATATTAGAAAGAATTCAAGTAATCCAAAAGAGTCAGGAAAAAAGGGAAAAGAGAATCAAAAAATAAAGATAGGCCATGAAAAAAATAATAAAACAAAAAACAATGGTAAAATAGTATGCGTGCAGTACCTAAATCTATGCAAAGTACTACACAGCAACAGAGAGAAGATGATTTTCTGAGGTCACAGGTAGAGGGAGAGAGACACCCATTGGGTATGATGGAAAGGTTCATTACCTTGGCTGTGACATATACATGTGTTGAAACTGATCAAATTGTACACTTCAAATATGTACAGTTTATTGTGCTTCAATTCTATATTAGCCATGCCTAAGAGATTGGCCATCCAGCCTTTACACTTACCAATTCACATTCCTTCTGCAATTCCCAACGTGAATTCTGATGAACTAAAAAATATCTCTGGGAGGGCACTTGTGATGATCACTGAGTGTTGTATGTAACTGATGAATCACTGAGTTCTACTCCTGAAACCAATAAGGCACTGTATGTTAACTAACTAGAATTTAAATTTAAAAAATGTTTAAAAAGAAAAAACAACTGTCTTCCTCCTTCTTCCTACTTCCAATGTCCCAAATCCTGGGGGAAATATGTCCTAGACTGTTTTGTATTAAACTCATTAAAACTCTCCACTATTTTGCAACAAAAATGAAGCCAGAAAACAACCAAGAGGTACTCAGATGCGTCTCCATCTTTCCTCTGTCATGTACACTGCCCAAGGCTATGTCCAAATCTAGCTTCTCTACCCTCCATCCTTTTCTGCCACGTGAAAAGGAGACTCTAGTGTACAACCGGGCTCATCAGAGACCAGACTTGGCTCTACATCCTATGTTATATCTACTCAAAGTGTCATGTTGCATGTGTGAGGAGAAAAGCCAACAAGACCTTCTTCAGTCAGATCTACAATGGCTCAAAACTTCCGATTAACTTCTTGTTCAATCTCCTCCTTACAACTGTCAGTGTGATCTATGTACATCAATATATAATATAGAGTGATCTACTATAAATATGTATATTTATACTTAAGTATAAATATAAACAGAGAAAGAGTACCTAAGTATGCTATATTAAATCTTAAGACACATGCTTGCAGAGCATTTGAGTCCTGGTTTTGCTACTAACAACATTTGTGATTATGGATAAGTGACTTAAATTCTTTGTGCCTCAAGATACTCATGTCCACAATGAGCATAGTTATAGATATAACAATTTTTGAGAGAATTAAATGATATGATGCACATAAAGGACTTAGAATAACAGTAATATGAAGTCAGCCCTTTATTAGGATATAAAGTCTATTACAGACAGGAGCAAATTTTGTCTTTTCTATGTATTATTCTTCGTTGAATAGATTTGATTAATGAAAATATCAGTGGCTTTTTTGTGATAGCAGTAATGGGCTTTCCAACTCATTTATTAATTTAACAAATATTTGAAGAGATTTTACTATGGTGCAGGCACTATTCCAATTGCAACAAATATAGCAATTTAACTTTAAAGTGCATGGGGAACATCAGTCTACATCTGCCATGTGAATTCCCTGAAAAGATAATGTAAGAAATGTTACAACTTCTCTTTTCACATGCGGAGTCATATGTAGCAGTCTCTGCTCCTCATTTCCTTCTAATATTTCTTTCTTCCTTTAAGAATCTATTGTTTCTCCAGGAGAAACTTAACAGAGGACCATAGGGGAGGGGAGAGGGAAAAAAAGTTAAGGAGAGGGAGGGAGGCAAACCATAAGAGACTCTTAAATACTGAGGACAAACTGAGGGTTGATGGAGGGGAGAAGGGAAAATGGGTGATGGGCATGGAGGAGGGCACTTGTTGGGATGGGCACTGGGTGTTACATGGAAACCAACTTGACAATAAACTATAATAAAAAATAAAATAAAGAAGTGTTAGCCTAAATAATTAATTTAAAACTTTAATTATAGTAGAGTCCCAAAGTAAAATACCATCAATGATGTTTGTTAGAATGGTATTGTTCTTAGTGGAACTATTAATATTATTAAAGAATAATGCAATCTTGTTTTTAAAAAATCTATTGCTTTTCATGAAAGACTCTTAAATATAGAGAACAGAGGGTTGCTGGAGGGGTTGTGAGAAGGGGTATGGTCTAAAGGGGTAAGGGGCATTAAGGAATCTACTCCTGAAATCATTTTTGCACCATATGCTAACTAACTTGGATGTAAATTAAACAATAAACACATTAAAAGAAAAAAAAAGAATCTTGTTTTTTGGGCTTCAGTTTTTCTAGAAATCATTCTTTCTTGCCCCAGCTTGTCAGGGAGACTTTACACATTTGCAACCTCATCTGTTATGAGTGTGTCTTTAAATATAATGTTTCCCTGGAGGACCCGGAACAAGGTTGGGGGGCTAGAATTTCACGGAAGGATGAACACAGAGACCATTTCATTCATCCTAGCTTTGCACTTTTAACAGCACAAATTTCAGTCATGATGAAGGAACTATGGTGACAGACTTGGGTTTGGCTCTCACTATTGAAGACACGTTCACTTCTTGTTTTTCCACTATGTTCTTAGAGTTGATTTGGATGACTGTCACACCAACAAGAGCCCCTGGGGTGAACAGGGGGGCGGGTGACAACACAGTAGACTCGCTCCTGTTTCCTGAGCCAGAGTGTATCATAAGCTGAGATGCTCAGCATCTGGGCCCCTGTTTGCTCAGAATTTGGGCTCAGCTCCCCCTGCAGTCCCTGTCACTGTGTCACTCGGCACAGTAGTACACGGCCGAATCTGACAATTGCACTGAGGATTTCTTCAAGTGGAAAGAATTTGGTTCTTTGCAGTAGGTGGCTTCAAAACCTCTGCTGCTTCCATTCTCGTTGGCTGTCATGGCTTTCAGGAGGAGCGGTGGCCCTTGTCCGGGATACTGGACATACCAGAAAAGGGCAGGGTACCGTGTGGTTTCGTAAGAGCAGTTCACAGAGAAGCCCGCTCTGAGCGCGTCATTTGGCCTTCCATCTGGGTCACTGAATCTCCCTTGCTTCCTCCTGAAATGAAAACAAAACAGTAGTTCTGGTCACCTCAGGCATGATCTAGGATCTACCTCTTAGAGAAAATTGTAGCTAAAGATGACACCAATATAATGGAATGAAATCTTTTAGGCTTTATATGCCATTTTACCTACCAAACATTAATAATAGCACAAGCACGGATCCTGGAGGAGAGCTCATTCTTAGGATCTCTGGTGTCCTTGCGTCTTGACTGCTTAGTGGGAGAAAAAGTTAAGGTCACAGAGGAGGATGAGTGTGAGCTCAGAATATAAGCAGAAAATGTGTGTGTGTGTGTGTGTGTGTGTGTGTGTGTGTGTGTGTGTGAGATGCACCCCCTTGTGGGCAAGGTAATAAACTCAGAGCAGTATTAACCTCTGAACTTGCTCTCCTCTCAGGAGTCTGCTATCTTCACCTCTATTTCACCTCTGGACCTGTTAGCTGTCAAGATGGTCCTTTGTAAATCTGAAGAATAATTGGTATTTTTCATAAATCTGTTTTTTCCCAGCTTATTGCCTAATATGGAAGCTCCATGCTGTGACATTTCCAAGAAAAATTCTATTTTACTTTTTGTTTTTTAGCCATTTTAGGCCACTTAGTGATACATTGAAATATTATGTCGGCAAGTTTTAGGATAAAATCAGAGGAATGTCAATAATACGTCTTCAGTCATTAATAGATGATTTTGGATGGCAGAAACTTAAGCTTGTTTTCACTACTCTATTCCCACACCTAGATCAATGTTGGACATTTAGCAACATTGGCCAACAAATTTCTTAAATGGGCAAATAAATGAATAAAAGAATGGTTGAGGAATTCCTGCTACCTAAATTATGATTTTGTTTCACATCTAAGACATAATTATGAGAAACATAATTTAATAAAAAGCTTTCAAAAGGAAAAAGTAAATTTTAAGTTTATATATAGTAAAAAGTAAAAAATATATAACTGTATTGGAGAAATATAGTCATTAAAGCTATTGTATTCTGCATAAAATTATCTGGCATTACTTTCTTCTCCTTTAGGATTTTAAGGATTCTCAGATAATCTGATCTGCCTATGTGCCTCAGGAGAAATGCTCTGATACTAAACTTTAAGTGGAAATTTTGCCTCAAGCATGCTCTCTGTATATGTCCATCTGTCAATATTATTGGCCAATATAATCTATGTAAGTTCAACAAAATAGCTTTTACCACAGGATAGGATACTCGGATAATATGGATTTGCCTCAGAAGACAAAACAACGAGCTCAATCTCGGCTTCCAGAGTTGGTAGGGACATGTCTGATGATACACAGAAAAGTTTTATAGCACAGGTGAAACTCTTTAGAAATAAGAGGGGCACCTGAGGGGCACAGTCAGTTAAGCAGCCAACTCTTGATTTCAGCCCAGGTCATGCTCATGGTTCGTGAGTTTGAACCACTCATTTGACTCCCTGCTGACACTGTGGAGACTGCTCGGGATTCTCTTTCTCTCCCTCTCTCTCTCTCTCTCTCTCTCTCTCTCTCTCTCTCTCTCTCTCTCTCTCTCTCTCTTTCAAAAATAAACAAACTTTTAAAAAAAGAGGTAGTTGGTCGTCAACTTAAAAATAAAGAAATCACAATCTCTAGAAGTTCGATTTGGGAAGTTAACAATCTCAGGTAGTTTGTGATGGAGCCAATATCAAACAAATTTACAACATAACCTTTAGGAGCCCTGAACTAAGAGGACATTTGAAGTCTCTGTGAAGCATTTCTGGGGTCAGCATGAGAAAACGCCTCCATTCTTCACAGAATTTTAAAGCTGTTCTCTTCTCATGGTAGTACTGATGTCACAGCTGCAAAAACAATTACTGCTTACTCTCACTATTCTTGCACATCCAACTCAGAACAAAAAACTCCAAATGTCCACAGGACAAACTAAAAGGGTGCCTTCTATCTGTCGAGTCCTGTTTATATTTATTTTTTCAATGGAAGCCTTTTTCTGTGTGCTTCCTGGAAAACTTCTGCTCCATTAACTCAGAGAAGGCAGCTACATGGTCCTGCATCGAGCTATACGTAGTAACAAGCTTCAGACTTGGGTAGAAAATTTAGGTCTGGATATTGCTTCAGTTCATAATTACCTCTCTCTCTCTTTCTTGTCCCATCTACCCTGTGTCAAATCTCTGTGAGCAAGTAGTATTTTCCTCCTTTGTCTCTAGCCCTTTGTCCAATCCATGTCTCTACTCTACTCCAGCAGGGGCAAAAGTAAAAATAACCTGTGAACGGTCTCAGCTTTCATGATTTCCTTCACTTATTCAAGTCAACCTTGCCCCTTGCTTTTGTTGTGTTGCAAAATGAGGGAATGTGTCATCCATACCATGAGTTCATAAGCAGAGGAATGCCATAGAGGAATTGTAGCAGTAGATTTGAATGGAATGTTTCAGAACTGTGTGATCAATAACAAAAATTGCTTAAAGCTCACTACTCGCTAATAATAGATTTCATTTGGACATCCTGACTTCAAGAGCTCACAAGCTCTGCTTAAGGCACTTAGATTTACCCAAACCTATTAGTCAAAAGTCAGTCAGGAAAACAGAAACAAGTCCAAATAGTTTAACTAGAAAGAAATGTAATACAGGGAGTTAGACAAACAGACATTGGAAGATCTGATGAAACAGGATGACAGACTGATGACCTGAAACTCTGAAGTAAAGGGACACCTGGCTGGCTCAGTCAGAAGAACATGTAACTCTTGATATCAGGGTCATGAGTTCAAGCCCCATATTGGATATGGAGATTACTTCAACAAATAAAACTTTAAAAATATATAAAAGAAACTCTGAAGTACAATGCATCCAGTTGCCTGCAACACCAAAGTGGGTGATTCTCAGAAAGACACCCAGAAGTCAAACAGAACCTCAGCTAGTTATCTGACCTGCCTGCCTACAGCCAATACAGAAGAATAAAGTCTTCTCCTTCTCTTCCACTTACTAATGTCGCAGAAATGGTTCTCAATTACAGAACTGAAACTAGAAGGTGAAAGAAAGGGATTGTGGGAAATGTAGTTTGGGTTTCTCCCCAGTAAGGTGGGGAAGTGATAAAGGGATAAGGAAGGGACACCTGGATGGCTCAGTTAAGTGACCAAGTCTTGATTTCAGCTCAGGTAATGATCTCATGGTGCATAGGATCAAGCCCCAAGTCAAACTTTGTGCTGATAGTGCAGAGCCTGCTTGGGGTTCTCTTTCTCCCTCTCTCTTTCTTCCCCTTCTCTGCTCACACTCTTTCTCTCACTCTTTCAAAATAAATAAATAAACTTAAAATAAATAAAAGGTTAAGGAAGATGCTGGTGGGCAGCATACAAGCATCCCTTTTCCTAACTAAGTCTTTATCTCAACCTAGAGCACTAACTGAACTGTGTTCTGTAATCAGAGCTCTGCAGTAACGAGATCAGATAGGATCTAAATGTGGAGTATGACCACTATAACGTTTCACAAATCGTCATTTAGAATTTTTGTCTTTTTTTTTTCAAAATAGTAGGGCTGAACATGAAAAGAACAACCACACATGAAAAACAGGAGTTAAGCTAGTGATAAATACACTGTCTTCTATTATTACATGAAAGTTTTAAGCCTTTATTTAAAAAAAAACCTCACAGTGAGTTTAGAATTCCTTACTAACTGAAGCTCCCAAGGTTAAGTTTTTCTTGTCCTATCAATTCCGCACAGATTTATCGTCTATTTGCTAAAAAACTCTCAATGTTGCCTGCCTTGGTCATTTCTCTATTTATTTTTTTAATTTTTTTTGAGTTTTTTTATTTATTTTTGAGAGACAGAGAGAGACAGTGTGAGCAGGGGAGGGTCAGAGAGAGAGAGGGGGACACAGAATCCAAAGCAGGCTCCAGGCTGTCAGCACAGAGCCCGATGCGGGGCTCAAACCCATGAACCGTGAGATCATGACCTGAGCTGAAGCCAGACGCTTAACCGACTGAGCCACCCAGGTGCCCCTGGTCATTTCTTTCTATTTCAATTTCATTATTAGGTGTCCATAGGCAAGTAATAAAATTCTGGGGGTTTTTCTCCTGTTAACGTCTCATGTAAATTTAATTCTCCATCCAGCTAGAAGAACGTTGGACCAAGGAAAATTTCTTCCTCCGCTTCAAATGCCAAACAGTAAGAACCAATTTTTAACTTTCCAACAGTAAACCCATTTGAAAATAAAACAAGAGTAAGAAAAGAAAACAATGACATCATTTGTCAGAAAACTGGCCAAAGTTAGTATCCCACCAATTTTGAAGATTTCTGACATAGATTTGGAGAATTTAAGATATCAAAAGAATGGAAACTTGTTATTTTAACTGATAAAAAGAAACAATCTTAACTTTAAAATAAGTAGGATTTGGCATCTAGATCGTCTCCTGCACCCTCAATAGTCCTTGAAGAAATACTAAAAAAAATGTGTTATTCACCATTCTTTCTGCAACATTCCTAGTACATTGCCAAAAATCTCCAAAGCTACACCATATTCTTTGCTACTCACCACCCCAATCATCTCCTCCCTCTTAGATTGACACCTAAAAAAGAGAGGAAATACCAGCGTGGAGTGGATCAAGGAAGAAAGATCCCAAGAAAATAATCTTAAAAATACCTAGTTGGGAAGGCAGTAAGTTTGTAAGAAAGAAATATGTCTACAAAAGGAGCTCGCCTTTCTCAGTTTATTGAAAGCTACAATAATGCTCCCCCGTGCTGTGTCCCAACACTCATATCCACCTGGCTGGAGCAGATGCGCCCCACACTTGCCCAGCCAGTCCCTGAGCACCTCTGTATTGGGTGTCGCACTATGTCAGAGTCCAAAACCTTTCAGGTGCACTTAGCCTCCTTAGCGCCTCAAGAGGTTTGTGCTCAGCTCCCCCTGTGGCCCCAGGCACTGTGTCACTCGCAGCACAGAAGTACATGGCCGTGTCTCTCCAATGAGCTGACTGTTTCCTCAGGTGGAAGGAGGTTTCATTCTTCCTAAATTCAGCCTCAAAACCTCGGATGCCTTGTTCCAGGGCATTCGGTCGCCCTGAAACGAACTTGAGGAGAAGCTGGAGTCTTTGGTTGGGGTACTGCATGTACCAGAAGAGATTAGGAGTTGCCCCATAGGAGTAGTTGCACCTCAGCTCCAGACGGTTTTTTTCAGAGACAGTGACGTGGGCATCAGGCTGGGTCGCTGACTGGGCACTGGTGTGTCCTGCAAAATCAATACTGAATCAGTGAAAGCAGTGCAACTTGGCTATAATAAGTATTTCCACTAAAATTTGAATGAGAAAAGTTATTTCTGTAGAATGAGGGACCATAATAGGATATTACTCACTCAGGGAAAAAAGCATCCCCAGTACCCAGAGGAGCAACAGGAGCATGGCTGAGCACTGGAGACAGGGCAGGCTTCTTTCTGGAAGATCTCCCCTGAGCAAGCAGGAAAGCCGCTGTGGAATCCAGCTCTTGACAATAGGAGATGTGAGTAAGGTTGGGCTAGTTAAGTCCCTTGTTTAGGTAAAAATACAAGAACTGCTTAGATTAACTTGAGTAGTTTCTGCCCTCTGAATATCTCACTTGTCTTAACCTCAAAGAACTCAGAAAGTAGGCTTCAGCCCCTTAGTTCCAGGGAGGAGGAGCTCAGGGGAAGGTGCCACGAGAACTTCAACAAAAACAAGGATTTCTAGTTTGTGCAACAGCGCCCTCTGAAGGCCAGACACGGGACCGAGGATCCAGATGGCCCTCGAAGCTAGCTAATCTGTGCTTTCCTTCTATTTAGAGATACATCAATAACTTCCACTGAACAGATTCTTTCTTCCCTAACATATAATATATTGCCTTCTGTGTCAGTAATATTAATCCTTGTCTCTATGAGCAATAAGGCCTGTAAAATAGAGGAGTAATTTACAGAGAAACTCATTATACAGTAAGTCTGTCAGACTTCAGAATGCATTAGAGCTTTCATGTAGAAGCAATGGAGCCATTCCTTTTTTTTTTTTTTTTTTTTGAGAGAGAGAGAGGGACAGTACAAGCAGGGAAGGACAGAGACAGAGGGAGACACAGAATGTGAAGCAGGCTCCAGGCTCTCAGCTAACTGTCAGCACAGAACCTGACGCGGGTCTGGAACCCAGGAACCGTAAGATCATGACCCGAGCCGAAGCCGGACGCTTAACTGACTGAGCCACCCAGGCGCCCCGAATGTTTATTTATTTTTGAGAGAGAGAGAGAGAGAGAGAGAGAAAGCGAGTGGAGGAGGGGCGAGAGAAGGGGAGACACAGAATCCAAAGCAGGCTCCAGGCTCTGAGCTGTCAGCACAGAGCTGACGCTGAGCTAGAACTCAGGAACCTTGAGATCATGACCTGAGCCAGGGTAAACCTACTGAGTCATCCAGGTGCACCTGGAGCCATTCTTTAAGCAGAGATCATCAGATTATCATCCCCAGAAAGAGAAAATGCACAAACAGGGGAGACAGGCGGAGGTGGGGAGAGAGAGAGAATCTTATGCAGGCTCCATGCTGCTCCTGGTGTCTCCTGGGACCATCATGGGGCTCAACCCCATGACCTTGGGATCATGACCTGAACCAAAATCATGAGCCAGACACTCAAACAACTGAGCCACCTAGGCACCCCTTAAAATTCTTTATTAACATTTTAGTAGGCTTTCAGGAGGCTGTGGAGAGAAGCATGAATATTCAATCAACTGTATTCAACCAAAAATCTGAAACTTATATATTTTTTATTGTATATTTTCTTGCTCTCTTTCAAGTTTCTTGTTTACATATATTATTTTTCCATAAAAAGGAATTTTAAACTTTTAAACCAAGAAGGAAGAACAAATAATTTTAGAATTAAAATGAGAGAGAGGTTA
>NC_043708.1:71188313-71227529 GCF_006229205.1 Suricata suricatta
GCTGTGGAGAGAAGCATGAATATTCAATCAACTGTATTCAACCAAAAATCTGAAACTTATATATTTTTTATTGTATATTTTCTTGCTCTCTTTCAAGTTTCTTGTTTACATATATTATTTTTCCATAAAAAGGAATTTTAAACTTTTAAACCAAGAAGGAAGAACAAATAATTTTAGAATTAAAATGAGAGAGAGGTTATTGCTTCAGCTCATTCATAATGCTGACAGAGAGGGCCAGTGACAAAAGGAAACATTAGAAAAGACTCTGGGAGAGGCATTGAGCATCAGACTTCAGCTTAGGTCATGATCTCACGGCTCATGAGTTCAAGCCCCGCATTGGACTCTGTGCTGACAGCTCAGAGCCTGGAGCCTGCTTCCGATTCTGTGTCTCCCTCTCTCTCTGCCCCCTCTCTTGCTTATGCTCTCTCTCTAAGACAAATAAATATTTAAAAATTTTTTGGAAAAAGAAGAAAAAAAAGACTCCAGGAGGGGAACAGAGGAAAAGAGAAAAGGAAAAGGAAAGGACCCTTCACTACAACTGACATTTTCAGTATCTTTCACAGCTGCCTTCCACACACTTCCTGAGATACTGAGACACATTGAATGCCTCTGTCAGTCTTCTATCTTCCCCCTTCCCCTGAAAATCAAATTTCTTTTTGTGGATAAAAAAAATCAATATTCACTGAGTGACTGTAATATATGAGGGAAGTTTCCCCATATTTGAGGAAACCGCAGGAATATCTGTAATGCAATCCAGAGATTCCTCTTTCCTCTCCACCCTCTTCCTCTGCCCACCCCATTCCCTTCCCTTCCTTCATTAGTCTCCTTGAGGATTACAAAAAGAGTTATCCTCTCCTGGATAAGGAAAAGAGTTGAGGGATCTACATGACTTCCCCCCAACCACCATTCCTGAACTGTGATCTGCTGAAGAATTTAAGTCTGACTGTTTTTCCCCCTCAGACAGCCCCTCTGTCTTGGGTTGACTTTAAGAAGCCAGCTAATCAAGACATAGTACAGAGGAGAAAAGAGGCAAAGGAGTGTGCACAGGATTGGACCGGAGTCATTTCTTCCATTATGTGCTTGCGTCCACTTCTTCAGAGAGCAGCCGTCCATGACTGCTATTTCATTTGCACCAAAAGAAACTGTGATAAATATAATTTTCCTTCCATTCTTCTCATGCATGTAGAACTGTTTCTCCCTCCTCCCTTTTATTCTTTCCTTAAGGACCAGTTACTTTGGTATTTGGGTATTTTCCTGTGTTCGCTAGGATATAACCCTCTCTGTCAGGAAGCCTTAATGCAGATGCGACCCCATCTGTCTCACATTGTGTCTCTAAAGAGAAAATCATATACATCAGTATTTAGGGGAGATACCCTTGACCAAAGTCACAGGGTTGGACTTTGTCTGGAAGGAGGAGACAGAGATCACATCACTGATTTTTTTTTCTTTTTCAAGTTTTTATTAAAATTCCAGTTGGTTAACATAGAGTGTATATTAGTTTCAGGTGTAGAATTTGGTGATTTGTCACTTACATGTAACACCCCATGTTCATCACAACAAATATAATCCCTAATGGGCATCATTCACCTAGCCCATCCCCCACCCACCACCCATCCAGCAACGCTGTTTGTTCTCTCTCATTAAGCGTCTATTTCCTGGTTTGCCTCTTTTTTCCCCTCCATGTTCATGTTTTGTTCCTTAAATTCCACATAGGAGTGAAATCATATGGTATTTGTCTTTCTCTGACTGACTTATTTGACTTAGCATAATACTCCAGCTCTGTCCACCACTGATCCTTGATTAATGATGGCAGATTTGGTTTCTCATTTCTACAAGGGGGTGTTAAGTTCAGGGCCTAGTCAGTTCCTTTTCTTCTGCTGTGTCCTTGATGCTGATCTGGGTGATCCTTACACCTGCCAGAGTACCTGCAGGTCATATCATAGTCGACTTTCCTGAAACCAGAATGAATCAGGAATCACACCCACAAGCATTGTAGAGAATGTTTCCTAGGTTTTCTCATCCCTCTCTTTATAAATCATCACAGCCCAGCTGAAGTCATAGGTCACCTCTGTGGTTCCCAGGGTCTTCTCTGAGTATCCTTAAGCCAATTAGGCACTCATTGCCAGAGAGTGTGCCCAGTTTACAGTGAGGGACTCATTTCTCTGTTTCCTGGTCCTAGGAAAACACAGAACAATTACTTTGTTTGAATCGCCAACCATTAAGAAAGAGAGTTTGCCCTCATCTACGTTTTTATACACATTGGCACTGAAAAGTCTTTCCTGGAAGGAGGCCCATAGTTGAGATACAACAGTATCCAAAGAGACCAGGCTTTCCTTACCATAGACTCAGAGGAAGGCAGACAGGGGAAGATAAATACTGCATGAAAGCACTTATCTATTAGATTGAAAAAAGCAAAACTCCTAGAAACAGAGTAGAATGGGGGTTACCAGGGACCGCGAGGTGGGGGAAAGTGGGAGACATTGGTCAATGGCTACAAATCTCTAGTAAACAAATGAATAAGCACTAGGAATGTAATGTACAGCATTGTTTTGATGGCTAACAAGAATGGACCATATAATTGAAAGTTGTTAAGAGAGTTGATCTTGCATGTTCTCACCACAAAAAAAGTAAGGTAATTATGTCCCTTGAGGGAGGTGCTAGCTAATGCTATGGTGGTAAAAATTTGCAAATATGTTAAGTGTATCAAATCAACACATCATACACCTAGAATTTACACAACGTTGTACGTTAATTATCTTAGTAAAGCTGGGAAGGGGAAAAAAGAAAATAAATCAGTAGGACTAGATTCCTGATATCTCATTTAGTCTATAAAACATTTTTCCTACAAATGATGAGACCCTTTCAGTTTTCCCATCTCATTGACGGACCGATCTCAGAAAAGACCAAATCCAAGTGTTTCCTTAGCAGCAGAGCCACACAGAACTTCAGTAAATGTAGACCACGGGAGACTTTTTTTTTTTTTAATCAGGCATGAAGAAAAGTCACCCTGACCGAAAACAAGAAGCTTTCTGGAAACTGGATATGAAGTTTGCACCTAGATTGCCTCCTTCCATTCCTAACTCAGAGTAACACCAGGGTTCTTGAGTGCAGAGGTATCAGGACTCTGTTCGCCTGGAGCCGTGGCCAGCATGAGACGCTAACTAGAGGGAAACCATCCTCCCGTCCAGGCCCCTCCGACGCCCCTCGCGGTTTGTGCCCAGCTCCCCCTGCACCCTCTCTCACTGTGCCTACAGGGACGCAGTAGTACACAGCCGAGTCTGACACTCGCACAGAGCGTTTCTGCAGGTGGAAGGAGCTGTCGCTCGTGACAAGACTGGCCTGAAAACCGTGATGCTCTGTCCTCCGGTTTTCTGATACGCTGTTAAGCAGGAACTCAGGCTCTTTGTTTCGGTACTGGACATACCAGAAAACAAAAACTGTAGAGCCACTCTGGTAAGTGCAGTTCAGGGTCAAAGGCGTCCCCTCAAGGAGAGTAACAGGGCCTTCTGTCTGGGTCACTGAGTCTCCATGGGTCCCTCCTAAAGTAATTAAGATTTTGTTATTTAGGTTGTTATAAACAGAAGGGCAATCCAGTGAGGAAATTGATCCAGATATTCTCACCCACCTAGGAATAGAAAATCATTTTTTAAATTATCGATATACTCCCTAAGCCACCTTTTAGCCCTAACACTGCACTTCTCTGAGCAATAGGCAGCAATTTGAATTGAGATGAGGGTTTGTCAAGATCTAACGATTGCAGTGTAAGATTCGATGATATAAAGAGCATCCCACATCCTCTGGAAATCCCAACAAATCCTGCACATGTACCTTTGGTCATTCCTACAGTATGGAGATTCCTCAAAAAGTTAAACTAGAACTACCTTATGACTACACTATCGGGGTAGCAAACCAAAGAATATGTAAACACTAATTCAAAAGGATATATGCACCTCTATGTTTATTATAGCATTATTTACAATAGCCTAATTATGGAAACAGCCTAAATGTCCATCAATAGATGGATGGATAAGGAAGATGCAGTACATGTACAAAATGGAATATAACTCAGCCATAAAGAAGAATGAAAACTTGTCACTTGCAAGAACATGGATGGATCTAGAGAATATAATGCTAAGTGAAATAAGCTAGAGACAAACAAATACCATATGATTTCACTCATATGTGGGACTTAAGAAACAAAATAAATGAACAAAAGAAAAAATAAGAGAAACAAACCAAAAAAACCAGACTCTTAGCTATAGAGAACAAAGGGATCCCAGAGGGGAGATGAGTGGGAGAAACAGATGAAGGGGATTAAGAGTACACTCATCATGATGAGCACTGAATAATGTATTTAACTGTTGAATCACTATGTTGTACACCAGAAGCTAATATAACATTATGTTAACTATACTGAAATTAAAATTAAAAACTAAATAAAAATAGGTTTAAAAATATGAAATATTACTCACTGAGAATTACAAGCAGGACCACCACAAGCATTGAGCAAAAAGCAGAAAGCATGGCTGTTTGAGGTGTGGGAAAAGAAAATGGCTTTGTACCCCTGAATATACCAAAACTCATAAGGGGTTGCTCTATTCTGATTCTGAATTCTGGATAGGCTCTTCTGGAGAGTTCTTCCTCCTTTGCAAAGAGCACCTTCCTGCCCTGCCGCAACTTGCCAACTAAAAAGAAAACAGAATATGCCCAGAGAAGTAGGGCTGATGAGTGTCAAATCACCATCTGACTGTGGAAATAAACATCCGCGAAAAAGAGTGCCCCCTTGTGGTTTCCCAGGACATTGAAGTGATGTCATTATTGTTGGGTATTTATAGTATAAAATTCATATTCATGTTTTATATTTAACCTACTAATTTTAATTTTTAGTATAATAGGCAATTGTTTGACTCATGGTCATTAATTTTGTCATATTTTTCCATTTTAAAAATAAATTCATTTTTAATTTTGGAACCGTTATCAAGGCTTGTTCTATATAAGAAGCAGCTCCAAAACACAACACTGAAAAATCTTTTAAGAAAAACTAAATGCTAAAGTCTTCATTTATGTTCTCTTTCTGATAGTAAACCATTGCAGGTAGTTATTAGAATATATATCATAATAATTTATAATTATATGTATGCTGAAACTGCTTATGACCATTAGAGCTACAACCACTTGATTTTTTCTGCATGTGGCTTGCCTGTACTGTCATAGAACATATAATACGTCAACTTTCCGACCATTTTTCTCTGTTCTTACTACTGCAAAACCATCTGTATGATGCCGTATGATAATATTTGGCCCTCAGTTGACATCACACAATTATACCCACGTTAGGGTATTGAATTTGCATGATGGTATCCTGGTACTCTGCAGTCATTCAACTGATCCAAAATATTCTCTTTTTGGGTGTTTGTGTGTGTGTGCTCCAATAAAACTTTATTATTTATTTATATTTTTAAATTTTAAAAATTATTTACTTTAATGTGCAAGTTAGTTAACATACAGTGTAGTCGTGGCTTCAGAATTAGAAGGCCCTACTTTCTGAGGCAGGCCCTACCTGGTCTGGCCCTTGTTACTTTTGTGATCCATCTCTTATGCCTCTCGCACTGGCGGACGGCCCTCCAGTCTGTGCCTGGGACAGCTCCTGCCTCAAAGACCTCTCTCACTGGTTGTTCCAACTGCCTGAACTGCTCTCCCGAATGACTGTGTGGCTTCCTTCCTCACTTCCTTCATATATTTTTTCAGTGAGGACAACAGTGGTCCCTTCTTCATAATTAAAATTACAACCAGAGTCGACCCCAGCTCAACGTTGCCAATTTCCAATTCCCTGCGTTATTTTTTCCATGGCACTTAGTGTCTTCTAATATACTATGTAATTTATTATTTATCACTTTTTAAAAATTATCTGTCTGCCTTGATAGAATGTCAAGTCCACTAGGGCAGAAATTTTTACCTGATTTATTCACTGATGAATCTTTACTGTGTATAGATATCTATATTGTATATGCATGGGACATAGCACGTACTCAATAATATTTGTTAAAGATTCTAGGTCATGAAATGCAGATTTACATACTGGCTTATTTTAAGTAGATTTTGAGGTGATTTTCAATAAGATTAACAAAATAGAAATATGAAAGGGTAAATTTAACACCCATCACAGAAAATTTAAGTCTGAACTTCCTGGAGGAAATGAGAAAACTAACCATAAAAATGGGTATCTGTTGAATACCTAATGTACTAGTGCACTTGCTACTATTGGAGTCGATTGGAACATACCTGAAACAATAGATCAGGGCCTTAATATATGTCTGTATGTGTATTTTTGGAATTTTGCTAAATCCTAACAATAATCTTATGAGGTCCTTCTAATTACTAGCCTTTTTCAGATGAGGAAGTTGATACTCAGAGAGCTCGAGACACTTGTCCAAGACTACATAGCTGGTCCATTAGGATTTGAACAGTGATATGTTAGTCCCCCCCAACCCCTCTTTTTAAATACTGTCCTGCCAGTTGTAGATTAACCTCCCATGTATTACAAACTGGAAAGTATGCCAATTCCTCATGGGAGAAAACCAGTTACTCAATTCTCGTGTAATTCTTTTACATTCAGTAATTTCTTAGTTCCCTCTCCATCCCTTCCTGAGCTCCTGGCTGATTCCCCAACCCTTTCCTGATGTGACTCTTACTCTTATGCAAACTATATGAATCTTTTGTGCCTCATTGACACCTTTTAAAAATGCAATGAAGATTTCTCCCAAATAACACTTATGCCTTAATAACACAATGCCTCTAGTCAATTTCAGGAGGCTTATGAATCTTCAAGGAGTCTCACCATGGTTAACAATCCTGCATTACATCTCTTCTCTCTAAAAAAAATCCCAGATGCCAGCACTCAGAGCCAATTATTTCCTAGCTTCTTAATGTTCCTAGCTTTTTCTATTATATTGATTGTGATTAAAATTAAGGATTTGGACTGTATGACTGCTAGTGTAAGGATGTAGGTCTGAATCAAACTGACTCCATGACAGGCTTCAAGTTTCCCCTCTGACCTTGGAGGCCTAGGTGTCAACTTCTCAGAATCATTAGACAACAGAAGGGCACACATTGCCCAAAAGGAAGGAGGGACAACCCTTGTAACAGCTAATCAGGAAAGGCCCGCTAACACCTTTAACATTTCTAAGGGCAGGCCTAGAGATAGAAGCTATAGATAATCACCTATTGCTTAAGGCTGGTCACACCCTGTGTGAGGGGCCTGGGTCCACTCTAATTGGTCAGTACTCTACTGCCAATAATAACAAACGATATCTAGGTCACTATCTGTGTCACAGTTTCCTGTAACTCCCCCTTCCCAAACCCCATAAAAGGTCCTACCCTCCTTTGTTCAGGGCTCTCAGCATGAATCCACTGCGCTGGTAAAGTCTGTGAGCCCAAGTTTAGGTCCGGCGAGCCTAAACCTGTAATAAAGCCCTTTGCTTTTGCATGCGTGACTCGGTCTCCCTGGCGGTTTCTGGTTTTGGGGGACAATATAGAAATCTTGGGCATAACACTAGTGTATATTCTAGCTCTCAAATTCTACTTTTCTCATTTTATCATTTTCTTCCTCTATTCTTTTAGTATCTTTTCCCTACGTTCTCATGCAAACAGTGTAATGATACCATCATGGCAATGTTTCATGTGGCTCTGGGTAGACTGAGATGTCAACCATAACCCCAAACAGAGTCAGCCAAAAAACCCACAATTCAGCCATCATTAGTATTAAAAAGAGTCACAGGCCCAAGGTGGAGTCAGTTGTGCACAGGACAGAAACATTAAGACTTAATTGCAGTTTCGACCTCTCCATGGGTGGAATTTTAAGCCAATCAATATGGAATTTTCTGGTCAGCACCGATGAGATAATCTGTGACAGGGGGCCCTCCCCCAAGAAAGATGAGGATAATCTGCATAAGACCCCAGGCCCCCACCAAGACTCAGTGACTTTGCCTGAAACTATCCTTTCTTTTCTTATGCTAATAACTTTCTGCTCCTCCTTCCTTCCTATTAAAACATTCCATTGTATACAATTCCTGGGAACTCTCCTTTGCTTTCTAGATGCAATGCTGCCAAATTCATGAGTCACTTCATAAAGCCAACTAGATCTTCAAAGTTACTTGGTTGAATTTTCTTTATTTAATATTAACTGAATATGCCGTGACATCTGGATTCTATCATTTTGCTAATTAATAAACTGAAAATGAATCAAGAAAGGAGGTAATATACGATGACAGACTGATAACAGGGTGGGGGGAGGAAAAATAATTCTCCTTCTAATCTTCTAGGCTCTTGATGGAGACAACCTCTCTCTCTCCTACCCTGCAACAAAAGACAGATCAGTAGAAGAAAAACAAAAGTTTGATGGTATGCACATTTCTTGTATTCATGAGAGAGGCCCAGAAAAACTGAAAACTCCCAGAAAAGCCTCAACCCATCAACTTAAATACCATCGTCAGCTAAAAACCTGCTGGAGTCCCGCTCCGGCCAGTCCAGGGGTGCCCCAAAGGAGAGCTGGTGTCGGCGCAAAGGAATGGACACAGACAGCTCAGGTGAACCAATCTGGACAGTTTTTTGATTCTTCAGCAAGCTTATATCTACTTTCTACTTCCTATATGTTTGCATCAAGCTTTTGTTTTTATTCTCAGAATGTTTCCAGGGAATTCATCCATGAGGAAACTTTCTGGTTATTTCCTTGCATTTCTGCTTTTTTACTTTATAGAGTTAATTTTTTTCTTTTACATTTTATTTATTTTTGAGAGACAGAGAGAGAACATGAAGAGGAGAGGGACGGAGAGAGAAAGAGACACAAAATCCGAAGCAAGCTCCAGGCTCTGAGCTATCCGTCAGCACAGAGCCGATGTGGGGCTCAAACCCACAAACCATGAGATCATGACCTGAGCCGAAGTCGGACGCTCATCTGACTGAGCCACTCAGGCATCCTTAGAGTTAATTTTTAATCTTATTATTTTTATGCCTGACAAGCTAGAGGGCTAATTCTGTTTTCTATATTTATAGTTCCAATTGTTATAACTGAGACAGGTAGGGCCTATTCTTTAGAGAAACTGAAGCGTGACTGCTTTCTTAGTATCCACCCTTACTGTAACTGAAAGTGTAAGGACGCAGGTCTGATTCAGCCTTCCCCTGTACTTAAAGGGGAAGGTGCCGGCTTCTCCGTATCATTGACCAATGAAAGGGCGCACATTGCCCTGGAAAGGAGGGACAACTCCTGCGGCATCCAATCAGGAGAGGCCGGCTAACACCTTTGACCTTTCTAGGGGCGGGCCTAAAAATAGAGTCTAGTCATGCCCCGCCCTACTTGAGGGTCTTAGTCACGCCCTACATGAGGGTCCTGGGCCCACTCTGTGATTGGTCGGTACCCTAAATGTTGTGATTGGCTCCCACTACTGCCAGTATTGATAGGGGGGTAGGGAATGGATCGCTGTACCTGTGTCGTCATTTCTTGTAACGCCCCTTCCTAAAAAAGCCCCTACGCCGCCATGTTCGGGGCTCTCTCCATGTGACCAGTGGGTTGGTGGAGTCTGTGAGCCTGAGCTTAAGCCCGTAATAAAGCCCTTTGTTTTTGCATGCATGACTTGGTCTCCCTGGTAGTCTCTGGTTCTTTTTGGGGTGATATTGGAAACTTGGGCATAACAAAAGCATGCAGGTCTGAACCAAACTGACTCCATGACAGGCTTTAAGTTTCCCCTCTGAACTAGAAGGCCTAAGTTTCAGTTTTCCCGAAACTATCAGGCAGTTAGTTGCACATTGCCCAAGGCAGGAGAGACCACCCTTGTAACACCCAATCAGGAAAGGCCAGCTAACACCCTTAACATTCCTAAGGACAGGCCTGTAGATGGAAACTATAGATAGTTACCTGTTGTTTAATACTAGATTAACCAGTTACTCACCCCACGTGGGGGTCCTTGGCCCACCCTGTAATTGGTTATTTTCAAAGAAACACTAAATATTGTGATTGGGTCCCGCCAAAAGTAATGAATGCTCTAAACAAAATGTGTGGTTAAAGTTGTTGCCAATACTGTTATATGATAATGATTGGATCACTGTACCTATGTCTCATTTTCCTGTAACTCCCCCTTCCCAAACCCCGTAAAAACCCTGCTCAGCCCTTGTTTGGGGCTCTCAGCACGGATCCACTGTGCTGGTGAAGTCTGTGAGCCCCAGCTTAAGCCCGGCGAGCTTAAGCCTGTAATAATAAATGCCTTTTGCTATTGCATGCATGACTTGGTCTACCTGGTGGTCTCTGGTTTTTGGGGACGATATTGCGATCTGGGCATAACATAACCTTTTACAGGGGCATGGTCTTTAATGATCAATGGCTGCTAAGTTACAGGGAAAGGCCCAATAAGAAAAATAAGCTGATTGAACAGCAGAAGAGATATCAGTAGTTTCGCTTCCAGAGAACTGCTGTGCCGTCTTCTCTTGTCGACCCCCTGGGCTGTGCCATCAGGTGGGTGATGAAGTTCGGCTCCAGCCAAGACCAAAGGAAGATGTTGGAGGTTGAGGGATGTACCAGTTATGGAAGGTTTTTGGCCAAAGCATAGTAAACAAGGGTATGGTGATTGTGCGTATTTAATGTGCTACCGTCTCGGGCTGCCTGGGGGGCTCAGTTGGTTAAGCATCCACTCTTGATTTTAGTTCAGTTATGATCTTACAGTTCGTGAGTTCAAGCCCTGAATCAGGCTCTGTGCTGACAACATGGAGCCTGTTTGGTATTCTCTCTCTCCCTATCTCTGTCCCTTCCCCAGTCATGCTCTCTCCCTCTCCCTCTCTCTTTCTCTGTATCTCAAAATAAATAAACTTTTTAAAAAGTTGTTACCTTCTCTGTAGATAAGCATTTCTAGAGCTTTATTCTGCTCTCTTTCAATAGAAACGGCAGTTCAGGGTTTTAAAAAAAAATAGAAAAGTCCTCAACTCAGTACCACCAGTGCCCAGCATGATAAGGTACAAGTTACTTCTATTAAAAAGTTATAGGGACGCCTGGGTGGCTCAGTTAGTTAAGTATACAACTTGATTTTGGATCAGGTCATGATCTCATTGTTGTGCGTTTAAGCCATGCATTGGGTTCTGTGCTGACAGTGCACAGCCTGTTTAGGATTCTCTGTCCTCTCTCTCAAAAATAAAAATAAATAAACATTTAAAAAATCCCTTATATAAGAAAAGGTTATACATAGACCCACTCACTGATACCACACACATAGTTCTAAATCCATCTTTATGATAATCATAACTTATGGCATATTGCCCGATATAGTATGGTCCTTTCACAAAATGAATAACAAACAAAATGGGCATTAAGAAGAAAACTGCACGACCACAATGGAGTCACTTAAGGCCCTATATCAGTAAACCAAGATTTAATAACTAACCTACCAGCAGTTTCAACCCCCGCAGGAATGTACCTTTAACTAGCCAAACCAGAATTTTAGGCAATCCCCTAAAAAGCTCCTTCCCCTTTAGAAGGGCAACCTTACCTAAACATTGCATTCCTTATAATAAATTCTTTTTTTTTTTAATGCATTCTCTCTGCCTTTAAAAACCTTTTCCTTCCTGGGGCTCCTGGGTGGCTCTGTTGGTTAAGCGACCAACTTTAGCTCAGGCCATAATCTCACAGTTTGTGGGTTCAAGCCCCTCATTGGACTCTGTGTTGACAACTCGGAGCCTAAAACCTGCTTCAGACTTTGTATCTCTCTTTTCCCCTCCCCCACTCATAGTCTGTCTCTCTCTCTCTCAAAAATAAATGTTTTAAAAAATAATAAAATAAAATAAAAACCTTTCCTTTCTGTGGAGCATTCTCTGCATGCTGGATGGAATGCTTCTCTGGATTCATGAATCATTTAATAAAGCCAATTAGATCTTCGATTTCACTTGGCTCAATTATGTTTTTTAACATAGGTCAATTTTTTTATCCTTGCCATCATTATCATCATCATTATTTGGAGTTCCGTTTAGAAGGATCCCAGAAATGTTTAGACTTACGTTTTTTTAAATTGTTTTTGTTCTTTATGTAGAGGAATCTACATTCTATGTTTAAAAGGAATTTATTTAACCCTATACATGTGTAATGCTGTTCTGGGCTAGTCACAAAAATTTGGCAGAATTCATTGTCTTTAAATTCTTACACACACACACACACACACACACACACACACACATGCATACATCCAAATCCTCCTTTCTTGCTCTCAGGCACTCTTCGGGGCATATTCATTTTTCCTGAAAACTTAGACTCTGAATTTCAGAGCTGAGACAAACTGGAGAGTCACAGGTTAAGCCCTTCGTGTTCCGATGAGGAAACTGAGATCCATAAATCTCACCAACTGTCACTCAGTAGTATTGCTGAGGCTGTGAGATGAATCCCCCACTCCCTCGGGGTCAGTCCAGTGCTCTTCCTCACACCCTTTGATTGGGTCGGTTCAGTTCGAGTACCTCCATTGAATATGCCAGGAGCATATGACCCTTGGGGTCAACACAGCTAGCAGCTCTATTGACTGAGTTTTTTTAGCAGAGTTTGGGCACAGGAAGCAGGTGGCGGGACCCTGCTGTGTGTCTGCAGCACAGAAGTAGGTGGCTGAGTCTGCAGGCTGGGATTCTGTTATGTGAAAGGAACTCCGTTTGACAGTCTTATCAAAGGTGGCCGTTAGTCTTCCTGTCTGTTTTTCACCCTCATTTTCACGTATTAGTAGCAAGAAGACAAGGCCTCTTCCCGGATCTTGTCGGTACCACTGGAAGACCACTGGAGAAAATTGTGTGTAGTTACAGGTCAGAACGGCCTTCTCACCCTCCTGGATGTTCAAAGACTGAGGACTCTGTTCCATCTTCTGGCCGCTTACCCCTAGGCAGAGACACAATACCAAAAATAGGAACTTTAGTCACTACACTACACTCTTAAGAGTCATATTTTCTTTCCGCTACCCCAGGTATAACCAAGATGAAGCAGAACGAATTCCAGTTCTTCCCCCTCCATCCTGTGCCCTGGGTCCCTGGATCTCTTTGTTCTCATCACCAGGAAGCCTCCAACTCACAGTCCACTGGAAGCCACAAAATCACCAAAATAACTCCCGGGAACAGCTCCATCTTCTCCCCAGCTGTAGCCTGATAAGGTGGACTCAGTCTCCTCAATCAAAAAGCCATTCTCCTTAGTTTGGAGTGTGTTTCTGCAGTTCTTCTCTGAGAGGAAGTCTCTGCTTCCTACCCAATCAGCGACAAGCTTCTTCAGCTGTCTACAGACACACACTGGTCTGATCCAGCTTTAAAGCAAATTTGTTTCCAATCTGAGAAAGGATCCCAACAGATGGGAAACACCGCCATCTTGTGTTCTGAAGCCTTTTGACAATAATAAAATGTGCTCTAGACCAGTGCTTCTCATACCAATTACCTAGGGATCTTGCTAAAATACAGATTCTTTTTCATTATGTAGGGGAGCAAGAATATCCTGTTCCTTTCAAGGTCCTTCTAGCCAGACAAGGGATCAAATGGTGATGAAACAGATTAATAGGAGAGAATCAGATTTGATTCCATACTTAAGGGGAATCTACACAGACGTGGAAATTCCAAAGACAGGCAAAATGAGATATATATATCATTGTGAACTAAGGAGAAGGAGGTAGAGGTAGGGGTCTGGAACTTCAAAGGGAAGGAAAGCAATTCATGGGAAGATGAAAAGGTAAATATTTGGAAAACAATTTGAGCCACAATGGACATAGAGAACTTTGACAAACAGGCTTTGTTAAGTTTCTCCCCATCTACCACACTTAGTTCATGGTATAATATAGTTATTTATGGAGAAAGCTCCTTTCCTGGAGCAGGTGGTCTATCTAAATTCTTTTTAAGCAATTGTTGGGTAGGGGGGAGGTAAAAGCTTTTCCTGAATCTGCTGGGTTTTGATTGCCTTTTAACTCAAAATAATCTTCGTGCCAATGTGGCCTATCTTGGGGCAGCCAGTCCAGGGCCCGCCCCTACCATTAGGTCTCTGGTGGAACTGGATAGTCTATATTTCTTTCTTTTTTTTAGTTTTTTTAAATGTTTTTTATTTATTTTTCAGAGACAGAGAGAGACAGTGCAGGCAGGAAAGGGTCAGAGAGAGAGGGAGACACAGAATCTGAAGCAAGCTCCAGGCTCTGAGCTGTCAGCACAGAGCCAGACCCACACGGTGCTCCAAACGACGAACCATGAGATCATGACCTGAGCCGAAGCTGGACGCTTAACTGACTGAGCCACCCAAGCGCCCCTGGATAGTCTATATTTCTAACAAGTGTCCTGGTGATGTCTATGCAGTAGATTCTCAGCCCATACTTTAAGTAACAAGTCTAGAAGAATGCTGGTTGAGTTGCAGTTCAGAAAAGGGAATTTACAATATTAAGGTCTGAAATGGGACAAATGATCATGTTTCCCAAGGTGTCCATTCCACTGCCCCATCAGGCTATTCTGATGTTCCCACAAGAGTCTGCCACCAGCTGTAGATAATGTAAGACACAGAACAATGCATGGCTGCATCCGAGGGAACTTTCTCAGATCAAGGGAGTGAACCTCCTCTCTTCATCCTGACTGGCCTCCCACAGGCAGAAAAATTATTGTTTTAACTTCAAAAGGTTTTCTTCTTGATCTTGTTGGGCTAATGTAAGTAAATACTCACTTTAAATTCAGGAGGAACTCAAATCAGGGAAGTTTCCTGGTTCATGCAGAACCGTGCTCTCTGAAAGGTAAATTGTTTTGTTTTGTTTTGTTTTTAACACAACAGTCTTCTGATTGCATATATCAGAATTTCTTTCTTTTCTACTTTGCTAATGCTAAGGTGAGTGTATTGTATTCACTTCCTCAATCCATGGATGGATAAATGGATGGACAGATGGGCAAATAAATGCACGGAATGCATGGGCTAGGGGATTATGAGAAAATAAAACTGGAATGAGGATTTGGGTCTAGAAGGCAGAAGATTTTGAATGCTTGAATTTGTAGGTTATTTATTAGCAAAAAATAAGTCTATTGAGGGTTTCAGCAAGTAAGTAATATTATGAAAATGCTATACATTTGACCTGGCTGCTTTTCCACAAGAGTAATTTGGAGAGAGAGGTTGATAGACATCATGGAGTATGTTCCAGACTTGAACTATCCTGGCTGTGACACCTACACTTGCATTTAATCTCTGACTGAGCTTGAGCAAGCTACTTAACGTCTTCAAGTACCAATTTTTTTGTCTGCGAAACAGGAATATCATCAGGTTGTTATGAGGAGATATAGAAGGCGGACATCCATAAAACACCTTATACCTATATCACACACAATGAGAACTCAGTAAATGTGAACTCTTACTCTGAGAGAAGGAACACAGGGACGTCTGGGTGGCTCAGTCCCTTAAACATCTGACTCTGGCTCAGGTCATGATCTCTTGGCTCAAGAGTTCTAACCCTGCGTCAGGCTCTGTGCTGACAGCTCAGAGCCTGGAGCTTGCTTCAGATTCTGTCTCCCTCTCTCTTTGCCCAGCCCCGCCCCACCCCACCCCATCTCAAAAATAAAGAAACATTAAAAAACAATTTTTTTAAGAGAATGAATACAATGCAGGCTACACAACCAGCATTCTAACTGTGAGGTATAATGACTGAACCAGAGTTCACTGCATTTCAGAGCTGGGAGGAATTTTAGAGAATTTGCAGAAAATGACGGATTAGAGATACCTTAAATCAAATAAGACTTATACGCTAGAAAATGTGAAAAAGAGATTGAAAAGAGAAGAAGAATCACTACTTACCCTATTAAGCAAAGATACACATTATCTCTATCTTGGGGTCTTACTATCTGACCTTTGTGCTGCTCAGATTTTCACTAAGTAACAATATTAAGTAGCAATCACACAAGTTAATGTCTTGATTCTTTTCAGTAATCACTTTTAGATTCTCTTTTTAAATACCATTTATTCTCTATCTAATATTCCATTTGGGTGATCAAGCCCTTCCCTTTAAGATTAGACATTTTGGGTTTCAATTTTGGGGTACTATAAATAATTTCCCAAATATCTTTGTAAATAATTATTTTCATGTACGTGGAGAGTTTTCCTGAAGACAAATTTTCTAGGGAAAAAATTACAAGGAAAAATTAATCTGTTTTTAGATTACGAAGTCATGTTTTTCAATTACTTTTCAAAATAGCTTACAAAGTTACTATCCCACTAGTCTGTTCATTTCATGGCATCCTACTCAAATTCTTGTTCTTCAAATCTCTATTAAATTATTCCTACAACTCCTTAATGGTTTTTTTTTTAGTTATTTGTTTACATTTGTATGAATAACATTGAGCTTAAACATTTTCCATGTGTTTTTGAACCATGGTATTTTTTCCTGTGTAAAGTCCCTCAGCGTACATGCTGAATCTTTACCTATTTTGATCTCAGGGTTTTCTTTCTTACACATATAAAAGTTATTCAGTGAAATTATTAATCAGTTGTCACATTAGCAGCAAAGTCACAGTGAGTTATCATTTTAGTGTAATTTCTGTCATGTTTTTCATATAATAAATTAGCTTTTACTATTTATGTAATCAAATCTATTTTTCCCCTTGATTTCTTCCGTTGTTCTTAAGTTTAGAGAATTCTTCTCTCTTTAGCTCCTTCATTAACAAATGCATTTGTATGTTTTACTAATAACTGTGATTTTTTAATATTTCTGGAATTTATTTCATCATGTGAGGTACTTCATTTATTTGTTCAACCAATATTTACTGATTGCCTAGTGATTTTGCAACACTTTCATTTTCAAATAGTCAGCTTTGTACTTCTCAAATTAGAGGACCCTTGCCCTCAAGACAAAGCATGTAGCAAATATAATGCATCATCTGGGAACACTAATATTACTGAAAAATTGAAGACAAGGTAAACCGGTAAATGATTTACATTTAATAGGCTCTAAAATTAATATGGATACATAATGCAGTAAAATAAAAATGATCACTCACAAAGCTTAAAGTAAACATGAGACTGCCTACCTTTCACCAGACTACTTGAGCCTACTGTGCCCTCACATCCAGATTTCAAAAAGGAAAGTCATGGAGCACCTGCGTGACTCAGTCGGTTGAGCGTCCAACTTCGGCTGAGGTCATGATCTCATAGTTTGTGAGTTCGAGCCTCACGTCAGGCTCTGTGCTGACTGATCAGAGCCGGGAGCCTGCTTCAGATTCTGTGTCTCCTTCTTTCTCTGCCCCTCCCCCACTTGTGCTCTGTCTCTCTCTGTCTCTCAAAAATAAATAAATGTGAAAAAAAAATTTTTAATTCAGAAAAGAAAGTCATGTTCTTTCTCCCTGCTCTACAGGGAAGCTTCGGGAGAAGGTCTGAAAACCTCTGGCCTGAATAATTGATACAACATAATGTGAGGATAGTCCTGTTCTGCCCCATTAATTTAAAATTCCTCTTTTGTTTTATTCAGTCTTTCATATTCCAGTCCATTTCTTGTTTTTTCATAATCTTTGTACCAATTATACTGTTATTGTTATTGTTACTGTTATTATTAGCTAGCACACTTTAAAAAACTATTTTAAGAGTAACATCTGAGGTAAGAAAAATATTGCTTTTCACCACAAATACAAGGGAATGATTAAAGAAACAAAATGGTGACATTGGGGCATTTGAGGGGCTCAGTTGGTTGAGCATCCGACTTCAGCTCAGGTTGTGATATCAGTTTGTGAGTTTGAGCCCCGTGTCAGGCTTTGTGCTGACAGCTCAGAGCCTGGAGCCCGTCTTCAGATTCTATGTCTCCTCTCTCTCTCTGCCCCTCCCTGCTCACAGTCTGTCTGTCTCTCTTTCAAAAATAAATCAACATTTTAAAAAAAGAAATATTGATAAAAATAATAAAAGTATTAAAAAATCAATTTCTTAAGATTTGACAAATGTGAAATGCTCAGATTATGATATAACATTAAGTGGAAGTAAGTCAAAATATTAGTCTGTGTGCTTCTAGTTTCTTTTTATTTATTTTTGAGAGAGACAGAGACAGCATGAGCAGGGGAAGGGCAGAGAGAAAGAGAGAGAAAACCCCAAGCAGGCTCCGCCCTGCCAACACAGAGCCCAATGCAGGGCTCGAACCCACGAAACTGTGACACACTCAACCAACTGAGCCACCCAGGTGCCCCTAGTGTGTTTCAAATTTTAAGCAGAAGTTTAATGAAGAAGATATACCAGATGTTAGCCATGATTTATCTGAATAATAGCATTATATTTTAACTATATTTTATATATCTTTTTGGTTGGCTTCCTATAACATAGAGTTAATATTTTTATAATCAGAAAAAAGTTAATACATGCTATTATTAAAAGATAAAATCTTTCCATCAAAAAGAGTACTCTCTGACATTGACACCAAGATGTTTTTGGTAAAGGAGAACTCTGAATGGTACCCATAAAGCCAATCTTAAAGTCTAGGTAGTTAACTAAGAAATCACTAGTTCCCTTAAGCATTCATTCCAAATGTTCTGACACTTATTGAGTCCCCTGAAATTGACTTTTCAAATCATTCAGAATGTGTATGTGTTTAAAATTCAATACGGCAAAATCTCTGACTTGAAAGTTTGTAGCAAAGTAAAAAGAGTGAGGCTTCCACCCCAGTTATAGGTTTGGAGACAGGCTGCAGGTGCTTGGGGACCACTGTGTTCTGACTGCACAGAAGTAGGTGGCCGAGTCCCCAGGATGGGTGCGTGTGACTTCCAGGGAGAGATGTTTTTCCCTCTTATTCAGTAGGATGGTGAGCCTTTGTTCTTGCTTCTTGTCCATATTTGAAAGAGTATATATAAGCAACTGGAGGCCTTTTCCAGGCTCTTGCTTATACCAGCAGAAGTAGGTGGAGGCACTGTCGGTGTAAGTGCAGTTGATAGCAAAGCTCTCTCCCTCCCAGGCACTCAGGACAGAAGAATGCTGCTTTACGTCTTCTGCTCTACTCAGACCTGTGCAAAAAGAAAAGTAGGGCAAGATCACTAGGTCATCATTCTCCAGAGTTTGCATTTCTTTTTTCTTTTATGTTTATTTATTTATTTTGAGAGAGGGAGATAAAGAAGGAGCAGGGGAGGGACAGAGAGAGAGAGACAAAATCCCAAGCAGGCTCCACGCCTTAACTACAGAGCCTGATGTGGGGCTCAAACTTACAAACTGTGAGATCATGACCTGAGCTGAAACCAAGAGTCAGATGCTTAATGGACTGAGCCACCCTGGGTGTCCCTGCATTTCTTTTTTGCTGCAGCAACTTCAGGAAATCTGGAAAAGGCCAGTTTCCCATTCAGACCTCTAATAAATATTTACTAAGACACTCTATTCCCAAAAACTTTCCACTCACAGTCCAGCCACAGCCACAAGAACAGGAACCAAGGTCCAATGAATGTCTTCATGCTTCTTCCAATTGGGACCTGCAATCTCCAGCCAGGAGCTACTTCTGTTACCACGTTATCTCTTTCTTTTCTCCAAAGCACAGTGGTTTCTTAAACTGTCTACACAAGCATCTGCTTCTGTCTTTAGCCAACTTTTACAGAGTCAACCAAAAGGACCCTTTCACATATTCTGCATGAGCAGAGATGTTCTGCCATCTTGTGGTCGGGTCTCTAACTGCTAAAGCAGCTCGTCAAATCCTCTCATCCTGTATCTGTGGGAGACTGACACACAATACAACAGGTTAAATACAGTAAGTTCTGAATGTGTCTCCAATCAGAAGTTAGTGGATTCACAGGAAGAAATCATCGTGTAAATGTAGATTTCAGGATTCCATCTCATCTTCTCAGCACAGTATTGAGTCATTTTAAATAAATTTGAAGAAGTTACATGTTTTCCACATTTTTTCAACAGTCTTAGTCTACTTGAAATCAGGAAAATGTCAACATATAAACACATAAAGAAGATGCGGTAGATATATAATGGAATATCATTCACCTACAAGCTGGAAGGAAGTTCTGCTATTTGCTACATGGATGGACCTTGAGGGCATTATGCTAAGTGTCAGACAGAGAAAGACAAATGTTGTATGATATCACATATGTATAATCTTAAAAAGCCAAACTCATGAAAAGAAAGTTGAGTAGTGCTTCTTGTGAGCTGGGGGTTAGGGAATTAGGGAGAGACTGTTTAACAGTATAAACTTAGAACTAGTAGATACATAAGTCCTGGAAATCTAATGTAGAGCATAGGGATTACAGTCAGCAATACTGTATTATTAGCTTCAAAATTGCTAAGACACTAGATTTTCATTGTTCTCACCATAGAAAAAGAAATGACAATTATGTGACATGACAGAGGAGGTGTTAGTTAATTCTGTGGTGGTAATCAGACTGCAATATATAAATAAACATAGCAAACCAAAACCTTGAACCCCTTACGCATACACAATGTTATATGTCAATTATATCTCAATTTAAAAAAAAAAAACCTGATGGAAGAAATCAATGCATCTTCTTTACTGAATTTTTTATTTCTGTGTAATTGACATGTGACGTTACATTCATTTCAGGTGTACAACACAGTGATTTGACAAGTTTAAGCATCGTGCTGCGCTCACCACAAGTGTAGGTCCTTCTGTCCGCGTGCAGCTCTACTACAGTATCACCAACTACATTCATTGTGCTGGGCCTTTTATTCTCATGACTTGTTCTTTCCATAACTGGAATCCTGTGTCTCCTGCTCCCCTTCTGCCATGTTGCCCCTTCCTCACCCACCACCCCCCTGGCAATTTTCGGTAAGTATAACTTTTTTTTTTAAGCTTATATTTATTTGAGAAAGAGCATGCTGCACACAGGACAGAGAGAAGGAGAGACAGAATCCCAAGCAGGCTCTGCACCATTAGCACAGAGCCCAGTGAACCATGACATCATGACCTGAGCCAAGATCAAGACTCAAACACTTAACTGACTGTGCCACCCACTGAACCTGAAAACAGAATGAAATTCTGAGACATGTTATAACACGGATACACCTAGAAGATAGGCTGCAGTGAAATAAGCCAGACACAAAAAGACAAATATTGTAGGATTCCTTCCACTTATGTGAGGTACCTAGAACAGGCAAATTACTTAATTATATGACGTACCTCTGTATATTTCAAATCTTGACTCTCCTTCTACCCGCATAGTTAAGTACTGAGGGCCATAGCACATGACCAAGCCACTTTTGTGACATTTCATGTCCTAATGCTGAGAGAATGAACACAGTAGGCAGAAGGAATATTACTGAAAGCAATTCTTACACTAGGAATGACTAGCAGAAATTTAGCTATACACAGAAATTACTACAAATCACATAAATATATCTCACCTAATGTAAACTAAATGTGTCCTCAACTCAATCTCACCTTAGCCAGATTCCCAAAAATGTCTGAAGCCACTCCAACACCACCTAAAACAAGAGAATGCCTGATACAGGGGAGTTACCATGGGAAATTGGCTTTAACCAATTGCCACAAAATAACCTCCTTTTGAAACTTTCACATAAAGAAAATGTGACTGTATTATAGGACCCCTCCCAGAACATGGCCTCCACCAGATTTCACTAGGTCTTGGAAGCTCTTCCTGTCTTTGTGTCATAGTCTTGCCACATACTTCCCCATGAGCCGTTCCTCAGACCATGCACTGTGATCCTTCTGAAATATAAATTAGAACACCTATTTAAAACCCTTCAGTGGTGGGGCACCTGGGAGGCTCAGTTGGTTGAGCATCTGACATTGGCTTAGGTCATGATTTCGGGCCTCATGAGTTCAAGCCCCATATCGGGTTCTGTGTTAACAGCTCAAAGCCTGGAGCCTGATTCAGATTCAGTGTCTCCCTTTCTCTCTACCCCTCACACTGTTTGCGTCTCTGTCTCTCAAAATTAAATAAACACTTAAATTTTTTAAATTAAAAAGTAATAAAACCTTCTAGGGGTGCCTGGGTGGTTTAGTCAGTTAAGTTTCTAACTTTGGCTCAGGTCATGATCTCACAGCTCGTGAGTTCAAGCCCTGCATTGAGCTCTGTGCTGATGTCTCAGAGCCTGGAGCCTGCTTCAGAATCTGTGTCTGCCTCTCTCTGCCACTCCCCAGTTTGTGCTCTGTCTCTCTCTGTCTCTCAAAAAATAAATAAATGTTAAAAAATTTTTTAAATAAAATAAAACCCTTCAAATGTTTCCCATTACATATAGAATAATATGTGAGCCTAACGAAAATGGTGTAAGGCCACATCTGATCGGTCCCCTAACTCCTCTTGGACACATCGCCACCACTCTCCTTCTCACTGCCTTTTGGGAACATCAGCCTTCTTTCACAAATAAACCAAATCTGCTTCTGCCTAATGTCCATTGTTGCATTTAAAAACTCTTCCTTACTCCAGGTATTAACACTTTGCATTTTTTTAATTTTTGTCATTGAAGGCTCATTTCAAAAGTCACCACCCCAGAAAGCTCCATAATCACTGCGATTCTCTTTCCCATTACCCTGTTTTATTTTCTTAATGTCACTCATATGTTGAAGTAGTTTGTTCAGTTGCTTCCTTGTCTTATCTCCCCATTGCATGGTAAAAATTCCATATGTACCAGAAGCTTGTCTGTACTGTGGAGTCAGATATCTTCAGCCCCCACACCAGTGCTTGCCACATCCTGCTACAGAATAAATACTTGTTCATTAAATGTATGTTTGAATGAACTCCAGATGAAATAGTGCTGACTACTTCTCCCTTAGAAGAAAGCAGATCACGGTGGCTGGTAAGGCCAGGGTTGACTCATGGCCTGGTCTCATTTGTCTTCTAGTTTTTGCTACTTGGGTCACTGAGACCTGCTAGAAATGACAGTGGGTGCTTTTATAGAACTGATGACAATAGGGAAGTCATCACTTCATAGAGGAACTCAACAACTAACTTTACCTTAGATGTCACTAATTAGAAATTGTCAAAATATTATTCATTGGCATGTATGAAAACATTTTGCATATTTATCACTTTAAACAATTTGATTTGTATGTTTCTGAAAAGGTAGTAAGAATGTAGGGATTAAGAACATGGAATATAAAAAAAAAAGAATATGGGATCTGAGGGGGTCTGGGTGGCTCAGTCGGTTGAATTTCCAGCTTTTTTTTTAGAGTCCTCCAAAATAATGACATTTTATTTACACCTGGAAAGTAAAGAGGCAGATGTTATCCCTTTCCACGGATAGATGCCACAGCGTGTGTAAATTTATAAAAGCTCCCCCTTACACAAGACATATTGCATTATCAAGATTTGACACACAGAACTTTCTCCTGAAGGCACAGATAGGTGCATGGCATTTCCTTTGCTGAAGAGGCTCAGGGTTTTAGTTTGCAGAGCCCTGTGTCAACGACAGGTGCGCTTAGTGGCTATCATATCCTCATATTCTTTGTAAGCGATCGAGCCGTCCGGCTCAATGGCCAGAACACTGAGAGGGCTGTAGTTGGCAGGCACACAGGAGGGTCTTGGCACTGAGGAGTCGAGCTTCTCATGGATGATATTCTGCACCATAGTGTGAACTGGCGAGCCATACCGATGTCAGGTCATGATCTCGAGGTTCGTGGGCTCGAGTCCCGCGTCAGGCTCTGTGCTGACAGCTAGCTCAGAACCTGGAGGCTGTCTTTGGATTCTGTGTCTCCCTCTCTCTCTGACCCTCCCCTGCTCCTGCTGCCTCTCTTTCTCTCTCAAAAAAATAAGTAAAACGTTTAAAAAAGTTTAATTGAAAGTCATTTACCTTTTTACTCTTTAAGCTTCTTTCTACCCTTGTTGAAAAACTGTGGGGGTGGGGACAACACATAACTCACATCGTGTTACGGAGATGACAAGGTAATAAGGATGTTTGTAAGGGGCTCATTGCACATAATGTTATCTAAACATTAGCTACGTTGCTATTATATTTGTTATCCAGGACCTCCAGTCACTAAAAGTCATAAATACAAGCATGACTGAGTAAGACCCTGCATCTTTTTACCCTTCCTAAAAGCTGAGCTACGTGTTCATATTAACAGGTGAGTTGTACCAGCAGCACATAACATGTGTGAGCTTCACATATAGTACCCTGTTTAGTGTCTGCTCATTGAAGATCTAGCTTTGACCCTGAGTTGGACATTTCCACTGTTTACTTAAGTGTGGGTTTGAATCTTGCCACTGTCTTTAGCATCTCTAAGAGCTCCATGTTAGCATTATAGGTTTACGATTATAGAGAATTAAAAGTCCGACAAAATGAAGAGGAAACAGGGCTGTGCAAATGCTGCTGAGGTAGGAAGGCTTCCTGGTGGAGGAGCCTGGGCTGCGAGCCCAGCTGCACTTTGGGGACAGGCTGCAGGGCAGCAGGGAGCACTGTGCCTCCACCGCACACAGGTAGGTGGCTGAGTCTTCCTGCCTGGAGGCCCTGACGTGCAGGCTGCTGTGCCGCTCCTTACTGTTCAGCGTGCATTCTAACCTCCCGTCCTGCTTCATCCCTGACGCGATGTAAAACAGCCGCGTGAGGCCGCCGCCCCCAGGGTTCTGTCGGAACCACTGTACATTGTTCGCTGTCCTGGAAAAGTTGCAGCTCAGGGTAGAGCTGGCTCCCTCCTGGACGTTCGTGGCTGGAGGTCTCTGCTCCACCTCCATCCCTCTCACCCCTGCTTGGAAAGACAAAACAAACACAAATGAAGTCTCTGCGGAGTCACTGCTGCAATTTTCAAACCCACAAAATATCCCCAGAAACACCTGCTGGGGGTGTAGACCCCCCCACCCCCCCCACCCCGCCCAGGAGCTCTGGGTCAGCTCCTCGCCACTGCGGAGTGTGAATCTCCCCGCCCCTGTCTGGGATGCCCCCACTCACAGCAAACCTGCACCCACAGAAGCCCCAGCAGAGCTCCCCAGGGTCTCTTCATGACTCCTTGTCTGGTCGATGAGGTGCCTTCACCCCTACTCTGAACAGTGTAGAGTCTTGGGTCAGAGAGGTTGTGTTGTTACAGTCACCAAGTTCCTCCAATCAACTCACGCTTCAGCTTGTGATTTTGCTTCTTTGCAGGAAACTCCACCAATGATGGCCCCTCTCTGGCTGCGTGTGCAAGGTTTCCCAGGGGAGTCAATGTGCTGGGGGGTGTCGGGAGGATTCAGGCTGGAGGGAGTAGAGGAAGCAGTAAAGAGAGATATCCAACTTTCCTCGTCCTTTGTTTTGTTTTTCTGAACTGTTTTAGGTAGGAAAGATGGGAAGGTGGAATGGAGTGTAAGGAAAGTAAGATGACAATTCAGACAGAAATAGGGACTTCAAGCCCCTGGGTGGCTCAGTCTGTTGAGTGTCCTACTCTTGATTTCGGCTTAGGTTATGATCTCTCCGTTCGTGGGTTGGAGCCCCAAGTTCTCCACTGTCAGTGTGGAGCCTACATGGGATTCTCTCTGTATCCCTTTATCCCTTGCCCCAGGTCACACTCTGTTTCTCTCTCTCAAAAAAAAAAAAATGGACTCCTGGGTGGCTCAGTCAGTTTAGTGCTCCAATCTTGATTCCAGGTCAAGTCATGATCCTAGGATTATGGGATTGAGCCCCACATTGAACTCTGAGCAGACAGTACAGAGCCTGCTTTGGATTCTCTCTCCCTCTCTCTCTCTGACCCTCCTCTGCATACACTCTCTCCTCACTCTCTTTCTCTACCTCTTTTAATATAAGTTAATTGGGATGCCTGGGTGGCTCAGTCAGTTGAGCATGCAACTTAAGCTCAGGTCACAAATTCACAGATTGTGAATTTAAGCCTTACAGCGGACTTCATGCTTACAGCCAGAGCCTGCTTGGTTTCCTCTTTCTCCCTCCCTCTCTCTCTGTCCCTCCCTTGCTTGCTCTCTCTCTCAAAGTAAATAAAAATAAGCTTAAAAAATTAAGTAAGTTCAAATGTTTTTAAATACAAAAATGATACATGGATTTGCTAATGCTTTCTGAAAATAAAATAAGACAAACATTTCAGAAGGCGCTACGTTGGGGCTTCCCCTGGGCTGTGACTCCCACCCCACAGGGGATACTGCACAGGTGCAGCCCCATCTGACTCACTGTGTCACTCACGATGCAGTAATACACAGCAGTGTCTCTCCATGCAGCCATGGGCAGGCTCAGGGTGCTGGACGTCCTGTCCGCAGAGATGAGCAGAGATGCCACTTCATTTGCCACATTTGCCTTAAATCCTTGAATAACAAATTGTGGTCCCTGGTTGGGGAACTGTCGGTACCAGTAGATATACTCATTTGTAGCGATTTTGGTGTGGTTACAGGATATGTTCACTTCTTGTCCTTCATAGGACTCGATGAATATGGGCTGGGTGGTCTTAGCAAGGCTCAGAGAACCTGGGAAAGGAGTCAAAACACAATACTAGCTCCTATCCTTAAATTCAGTGGATTGAAGGTCCAACTGGGCACCCACCAGATTCTCTGTCAAATTCACTCCCATTCTCCTTCCCCACCATTTGCAGACACTTACAAGTTCCTTCCCATTTGTGCTTCAGGACAATTTTTTAAATATTTATTTTGAGAAACCCAGGAACATGTGTACAAAAGGAACAGGGGTAATGTCTCCCACCCATGGAGGGGTAATGTCCACCAGGACTCAGTAACCCAGAACATCTTTATTGTCCTGAGTCACCCCTGCATAAATGCTAAGGTTCTACCTAGAGAAAAACACACGGCAGCCAGTCCTCGGCATCGTGGGTAAAGAGCAATGACAGCAGGCAAGATCCCAGCGTCTAGTCCCGGCCACATCCTCATTCCTTTTAATCCCAAAAGAACTCACCCAAGAGCAAGAGCACAGTCACTCTTGTCACCTGCCTCATATCCTAGGTCTAAACCAGGATCCCGGCTCTCGGTTCTGTGGCAGAGTCTATCCTGGACTGGGACACGAACCCGAAAAGAGGCACAGCAGCAACAGCCAGAGCCAAACTAGCAGCTGTCACCCAGGGCTGTCCCTTGCAGCTGTCACCTGGGGCTGTCCTCAGTACAGGCCAATAGCACAATAGACAATAGCACCTCCCCAGATGAGCTCCCTCTTAAGGCTCTACTGAACACTCAGGAAGATGAATAAAAGGTAAATCTCCCAGCACAACACAGCAACCCAGATTTCCTTTTCATTCTTTTCTAAGGTAGAACCCCTTATAGATTTGGTCTGAATGAAGCTAAGGTATCAGAGGGTACATTCCATCAGGTTCCTCATTCCCCATCACATCACTTTTTCCCACAGTCTCAGAAGGCGGCCATTGATTATAGTCAGTCTGATACTCACAGAGCTGAGAATGACCCCCTGATCTGGTCCTATATGCCTGGAATCCTCCCCATTGTTCCTATGCGGCCAGATGAACACAGAATGCTAATCTTATTCCACTAAAGAGCCATGAGCCCATCTGACCTCCATTATTCAACTCCTGACACCCTGGTGTCCTTTTAGAACTTCACTAAGTCCACATCTAACAACTGCTTCTCAGACTTCACTTAACAATCATTACACAGAGGAGCAGACCCCTCACTAGTCCCTACTGACCAGCAAGGCTAGGACATTTGATGCCAAATCATTCACCTAACCAGAGAGGAACTGAGGTGATGGAGAAGAAAAGGTCCTCAAGTTCAGAGTCGGACAGACCTAATTTCAAATCCTAGCTCTGTCACTTTTTGACCTTGAGCAACTTAACTGTCTGAGCTTCAATTTCTTGATGCCCTTCCTTCTCTTCTGAAACAGTGAAAGTAGTTTTGCAGGATTACATACATGTTTTTGTAATTTAAATCACAGTTTGTTAAGATAGAGTGTATTGATGGTTTCAGGAGTAGAACTCAGTGACTCATCACTTATATACGACACCCAGTGCTCATCCCAACAGGTGTCCTCCTTAATGCCCATCACCCTTTTAGCCCATGCCCTCACCCAACACTCATCCAGCAATCCTTAGTTTGTTCTCTGTATCTAAGAATCTCTTATTGATTTTTAGCTTATTTTTCTCTGTTTTTATCTTATTTTTCCTTCCCTTTCACTATGTTCATCTGTTTTGTTTCTTAAATTCCACATATGACTGAAATCATATGGTATTTGTTTTTCTCTGACTTTCGCATATATCACATCTTTATCCATCCATTCATTAGTCAATGGACAGTGGGTCTCTTTCCATATGGTGGCTATTGTTAACAATGCTGCTATTAACATTGGAGGTCGTGTACCCCTTTGCATCAGGATTTTTGCATCTTTGGAATAAATACTTGGTATTTTACTACCCTAGATTGTAGGGTAGTTTTATTTTTAATTTTTTGAGGAGCCCCCGCACTGTTCTCCAGAGTGGTTGCATCAACATGCATTCCCACCAATAGTGCAAAAGTGGTCCCTTTTCTACACAACCTTGCCAACATCTGTTGTTTCCTGAGTTGTTAATTTTAGCCATTCTTATAGGTGTGAGGTGAGATCTCATTGTGATCTCAATTTGTATTTCCGTGATGATGAGTGATGTTGAGCATCTTTTCATGCATCTATCACCCATCTGCATGTCTTCTTTGGAGAAGTATCTGTCCATGTCTTCCCGCCATTCCTACACTGGATTAATTTTTGTGAGTGTGTTGAGTTTGATAAATTCTTTATAGCTTTTGAATACTAACCCTTTATCTGCTCTATCAGTGTAAATATCCTCTCCCATTCCATCACTTGTCTTTTAGTTTTGTTGATTATTTCCTCTGCTGTGCAGAAGCTTTTTATCTTCATGAGATCCCGAGATCCCAATACTTTATCTTTGCTTTTATTATACATGATTCCTTGGCAATGAGAAAGAATGAAATATGGCCATTTGTAGAAAAGTGGATGGACCTCGAGGGTGTCATTCTAAGTGAAATAAGTCAGGCAGAGAAGAACAGATACCATATGTTTGCACTCATTGGTCTAACAGGAGAACAGGAGAAACCTAATGGAGGACCAGGGGAAGGGGAAGAGAGAAAAAGAGTTGGGAAGAGAGAGGGACATAAAACTTGAGAGACTATTGAATGCTGAAAGCAAACTGAGGGTTGAAGGAGGAGGGGGGAAAGAGGTGGCTGTGGTGGAGGAGGGCACTTGTGGGGAAGAGCACTGGGTGTTGTATGGAAACTAATTTGACAATAAACTACTTAAAAATAAAACAAAATAAATAAAATAAAATATACATGATTCTTTTAATAATGCCATTCACACTTCCTTTAAGACATATCCAATGTAAATTCAATAATAGTAATAACTCATGGACATACAACACAACAACCACCATTTAGGAAAAGAGACAAGTCCATAAAACACATAGTTGCTGGAATCAACCAACTACAATAATCAAAACATACTAGATGCTCATATTAATGGGGTGTGAGCCCTTTGCTCATATAATATGCAAATGGAAAATCACTAGAAAATACTTAGGAGGTGAGTCTTCTGGTCTAGAATTACCCAATTTATTCTGAGTGAGCAATTTTTCCATTTCCCCATGTAAATGAAAGGTTAGTGAGTGCTAATGACTTCTAGTAACATTTTAGATATCACAAGTCATGAATAAATAACCAACTTGCCCTCAGTAACAAATGGAGGAGAAAGGGAGTATTTAAGAGGAAGCTAAGACTCTAGAACAGCTTGCACATAATTAAAGCATAATAGAGTTAACTAATTACAATAGCGACCCCAAGTGGTCACTATATCTGAACACAAGAAATGTTTCCCAAAAGTCAGTATGTCTCAGACCCTGCAACTTAGGGTAATTATAATCTTTGTTAAACACAGTAGTAGGTAGTAGGGCTTGGTCACATGGACTATGGAGTATATTTTACGCAAAGAAAAAAACCCTGAAAGGGATTGTAAGTGATTCTGAGGACTGGCTAGTTGCACATTTTGTGTAAAGCAATAATTCACTTCATCTTTATGAAAGAGATTACAAAGATCAATTAAGTATGCATAAGAGGATTCTCTCTAAATGCATATGCAAACTGTGTCCCCCACTCCCCAAAAAGATATAACTTGGAGTCTAAATCTCTACCGAATTAGAATATGACCTTACTTAGAAATATATCTTTACAGAAATAATCAAATTAAAAGAGGTCATCTCCATGGAATTTAATCCAAAATGACTGGTATCTTTTTTAAAAAGGGAAATTTGGGGGCTCCAATGTGACTCGGCTGGTTAAGTGTCCGACCCTCGATTTCTGCTCAGGTGATGATCTCACCTGAGTCTTGAGATCAAAACCCGCATTGATATCTGCACTGACAACATGGAGCCTGCTTGGGCTTCTCTCTCAGCCTCTCTCTCTGTCTCTAAAAAAATTTTATTTAGTTACAAAAGTTAGGAAAAAAGGAAAATATAAATATCTACTCCTGGAGCCACCAGCTCATGTGGCTCTAACAGATTCCTACTCTCTCTCCACTCTAGTAATCATCTCTGTCATACCCAACCATCCTCAACCTGATCCATTGATGAATTGATGGAGATTTCAACTCCGTCTTTTTAAGATTATACTAAAATTGATGGTTAGTAAAGACAGAAACATTCACAAATATTCTTCCTGTGCTTGGTGATTTTATTTTATCACATTTCCTCTGTCACATCTCTCATGTTAACCTTCCTCTTTCCATCCACTTTTTCAGATATGCACACACACAGTTAGAATTCTCTAGGACCTTAAGGAAAGTTCCTCATGTAAGGGGAAGCTTAGAGTGTCCCCTGGTGGATTACAACCACCAGCGTAGATTGTCAAGGGACTCTCCTGTCTGTCTGGTCACAAGTCACATGGCAATCCCAGCACAAAACCCATCCCTGCCATTGTCCCATCCAAAGTGATTCTTGGAGCAAGTTCTAGTCTCCAGTCTGTTGGAGACACTGTGATGTTGTTTTTGTTTTGTTTTTGTTCATGGGTTGTCCTTTCATCATGAATCTTGATTCTTGGAAGATTAGATCCATGTCTGCATAGAGCTGAGTAATTTAGCCCCACTGTTTATCTTGTCGCCATAGAATATAAGGTCTCGCTGAAAGTGCCCAAGGTGGATCCCTTGAGTCACTGGAAGCCTCACATTCACCAGAAGTTTGTGTTCAGCTCCCCTTGTGGTTCCAGGCGCTGTGTCACTCACAGCACAGAAGTACTTGGCCGCATCGTTCACATGGACTGAGGGTTTCCTCAGGTGGAAGGACTTTTCACTCCGCCTAAACTCAGCCTCGAAACCTCCGGTGCCTTTCACCAGGGTGGCCCCTGCTATGTACTTCAGGAGAAGCCGCAGTCCTTGGTTGGGATACTGCACGTACCAGAAGACATACGGCTGAACAGAAGACGAGTAGTTGCACCTCAGCTCCAGAGGGGCTTCTTCAGAGACAGTGACGTGGACATCAGGCTGGGTCACTGACTGGGCCCCGGTTCCTCCTGAAACATCAATATGCTGAGTCAGTGAGACCAGGACAGACTTACCAATTAAGAAGAGGTGTCTCTCTTCAGAGTCCAGTTATAATACTCTCCTGGTAGGAAACAAGAGGATGAAATAGAATTTTACTCACTTGGGGCAGAAAGTATCATAAACACAAGCATGGGGACAGGAGCCAAGCTCATGGCTGAGGAGTGAAGAAGCCGTGGGATCCTTTTTGAAGATCTTCCCTGAGCATGAAAAAGTATAGCTAGGGAAACAGCACCCTTGGAACAAGGAAGAATGTGTATGGTCAGTGCTCTAGAATCTTATCTAAATACGTTCCAGAGACGTCTGAAAGAGTCTCTTCCTTGAAAAATCTGGGTGTTTTCTGACTTCTAAATTCCTCATATGCCACCGTCTGCAAAGAGCTCCATCTGGAGTCTTCAGTCAGGTCTGAGAAGGAGGAGCTAAAGGAAGGATGGTTGGGGAGGGTGGTCTTCAAGTATAATTCTAGTTTGTGTAACATCGCCCTCTGGAGGCCAAGAGGAAGTAGTTCTTCTAGTGAGCCTTTTCACGTCCTTTACTGTTTCAGGCACCATTAGAGAGGGATGCAGAAGAAGGCAGAGCAAATTTCTAACATCAGGTAACTAGGGAATATTCTTTCTTTTCAGCTGAAACTATGAATAGTCACAATCCCCACAGACACACAATTTTCTCATCCTTAAGATTACAGAGACGTGGTGTGATTTGTGACTGTTCCGACCTTACCTCCTTCTGTAATATGAGTATGCGACCCTCCATGGTCCATACTCTTCATCTCAGGTACGAATGACTCATAAGAAAAGAGAAATTAACAGCCTTCACAGAAAAATTGCTTAGGCGAGAAGACTAGTTGTTGAAGTCATTGTCCATAACAGATTTCATGGAAAACATCTAATAATTCTTAGGGCAAGAGAATCAGGCAGATTGACTCAGGCTCAGTTTTGTTTATGGGGCTGTTGACAGGTTGAAATTGAGCATCATGACAATTAAAACACACCAAAAATTACCTATCTGTCGCTAAAGGAAGAAAAAAGGAAAGAAAAATGCCAGCCATTCTCCCTTAACATCCCACAAAATCAATTCCAAAAACATAAGGCCATTTTAGCAGGATATATAATAGGAACTACGAGTTTTGAGTCAACAGGTGATAAAAAGTAAAAAGGAGGTAGGTTCGTCTCAGTATATAAGAAATTAAAAGAATATAAGAAATGAGAAAACGAAAGTATATTGCTCTGGCACACCTGGGTGCTCAGTCGGGTGAGAGTATGACTTGACTTTGGTCAGGTCACGATCTCGCAGTTCCTGGGTTTGAGCCCCACATCAGGCACCAGGCTGACATTGAGGAGACTGCTTGGGATTCTCTCTTTCCTTCTCTCTCTGTCCCCTCCACATTTTTGCATGGTCTCCCTCCCTCTCTTTCTCTCTCAAAATAAACTTTAAAGAAAATTTAAAAACATAGAAAGTATATTGTTCTTTCCCACAGAAGTAAAAATAAAGGTGATTAGAAACTGCAGAGGGAGAAATGTACAAGAAAGAGGTGATATAAATGTAAAATTATCTTAAATAACTCAGAGACTCTAAAAAAAGTAAAACCAATTGATGATGCTAAGAACATTTTTTGGCTATGACATTGGTCTTTTACAGTGGGAAATGTTCTCTTCAGAAGGCCTTGCAGAAAAAAAAAATTAACAATGAGCAAAATATCATGTCATAATAGTTCCATGGTATTTATTGTTTCTTAATTTTATAAACCAACATATCTAGGGGCGCCTGCCTAGCTCAGATGGTTAAGCATCCAACTCTTGGTTTCAGTTCAGGTCATGGATCTTATGGTTCGTGAGTCTGAGCCCCACATCAGGCTCTGTGCTGACAGCACGGAGTCTGCATAGGATTCTCTCTCTCTCTCTTCCTTCTTCTTCTTCTTCTTCTTCTTCTTCTTCTTCTTCTTCTTCTTCTTCTTCTCTGTCTGTCTGTCTCTCTCTCTCTCTCTCTCTCTCTCTCTCTCTCTCTCTCTCCCCCGCATACTCTCTGTCTCCCTGTCTCTCAAAATAAAGGAATAAACTTAAAGAAAAACTTATATAAACCAATATCTAGATAGAAAAATGAATAAGTATATCGACAACTGAACAACCTAACAGGATGAATAATGGACAGTATGTGGGGACAGAAGAAAGAACCACCAGGAAGAGCTGAGTAGGAGCACTAGCAGCTTCATCGGGCTTAGAGAAGAATGAACACCAGTGATGCTCCTGTAGGTACAGGCACATGTACTTTATTTAAAAGACAGAAGTAAATAGCAATATAACCTTCATGTATAATATAAATGAGATGCAATCCCTGCTTTCCTTGTGTGAAAGGAATGGATAGTAACTACATTTAATTAGACAATGAGTTTTCCTGGGTGTACGCCCACACAGAGCATGGGGTGATGATGTGCAGCGAACCGCCTGCAGAAGCCTCATCCATCACCTGGAATGCTCTGTCATTCCCACCTCTTGTAATCTTCTCCCTGTCACCCCCAAAGATACCCACAGGAGGTCGAGTTAAGGCCTCCTCAGTGTTGGCCTTGGGCTGTGTTCACCCTCACCTCCACAGCACCTTAAATCTATCAGCTAACTAGGAATTCTACATTGAAACCTGCAACACCTTAGAAACTTATATTCAAAAATGGAACTAATCGCACTGACCAATTTTTAAATGGAGAATGTGTACTTATGAAGTTTTGGGGGATTTTTCTCTTTTTCCTTTGAATAAAAGGAAATATACACTGCTCCTCATGTGCCTTTTGTCCACAGAGGGTGGCATTACTTTTTTGGTAAAGGAACCACCTGCTGACCTTGACCAAGACTTCATATATAACTTGTTATTAAGGAGGGATTATTATACCTACCCCAGTTTTAAAAAGATCTATTAAACTTGATTAGGATGGGCCAAATAAAGTTTTATTGGAACACACACACACACACACACACACACACACACACACACAAATGAACATTCCTGTTTTTCGTCATTTCATCTAAGGCTGAAGTCAACAAGGATAAAATCTTAGTTGAGAAATCAGACACCTCCAACAAGACTTGCTGAGAGTGAAGGATTTGTCCAGAAACCCTAAGCCCTTCTCGTGCCTCCAGCGCATAAGAGAAGTCAAGAGGTATGGAAAGGAGAAGAGAATTCTTTGGAAATGATTCATAGACAGGGCTCTGTGGCATTTCTTAGGAGGAAGCGAGGGAACGCTGTCTCCTCCTTCAAGCACCGGAACCCCTGGGGAGGCTGGGGAGGAACTGTGCTTGTGCAGGTGTGAGTCTGGAAGTGCACGTGGGAAAGCAGGGTCTGTGCCTGTGCTGTGCTCAGTGCAGTGAGGAGACCCAAGCCAGAGCCCTGCTCTAATGAGTGCTTAACAAATACTTCTACTCTGCTCACTGTGAGGGAAGTCCTCATACTAAATCAGAACAGGGCCATGTACTTTGATGAACTGTTGACCTAGACAAAACTCACTCTGGTCTCTGTAATTACACAAAGGTGTGAACATTTTGTAATCATTTATTTATATAGATTGTCTTCAGCCTGGAGGCAGAGAGTTCCTCATCCATCCCCATCCAGTCAGCAATCATCCTGTCAGCCATCTTAACTGCTTAACCTTGAAAACCACATCCTAGGGATCATTTGGGGGAAAAAAAAAAGCATGTGATCTTTCTACAGAGGAATAGTTATTTGATTTATTGATTTATTTTTTGTGGTCAGAGATAACAGGATGAAGAGTTTTATCTCCTTTAAAAAGTCCTTATTTTCGAGACATCTGGACAGCTCAGTCATTTACATGTCTGATTGTGACTCAGGTCATGATCTCTTGGTTCCTGAATTTTAGCCCCGCACCTGTAATGTCATCTCAGAGCCTGGAGCCTGGTTCGGATTCTATGTCTTCCTCACCCCTGTTTAGAAAGGTGTCGGCCAAAAGAGATGAGTTTATGGACTCTAATGCTCTATAACTTTTGTTTTTCCATAATATACTTCCCCACCAAAACAATTATTTCCCATAGTACTACTTCCCTAAGATGAGGTAGCTGGAAACAGTCTCCCATCCCATGGTCTATCAGGCTCAGTGGAAAATATCATGCAATATTGCTCTCCCCATTGCCAAAATAAGAGACACCCTCCCACCAGAATAATAATAACATCTGCATAGTCTTGATGAAGACACAGCAGCGCTAGCAGGATTTCCGGGAATTTTACCATTATTCCTGTCTCCCTCAGGCCCCAAAAGGACCCAACTCTGAAAAGTAAGAATGATTCACAACCTGTTTCTGCTTCATAGATCATAAAAAATATCACACCAGTAAGAATTTTAAAACTCTCCCCACCCCCTTCTCTACCATCATTTGTATTCTTCTTGCCATGTGATCCAGACCAAGGGAGCGGGACAATGAAGAGAGAGAGGGAGCAGGAAATAGAGGGAGAGATTTACACTCATAAATTTTTCAATGTGGCCAAAGAAGGGTGCACAAGTAGTGTGACAATAGATAATAATTTGACATAAGGCTAAATTTTTCAAAAGCCAAGAAGCCTGGTGTCCCTGTTGTTTGTAGTTTTCATGTAAGGGTATGTAGTGTTGTGTGAGTAATGTGTGTGTGTGCATGTATGAGCATATGTGTGTAAAATGGAACGGCACCAGGAAGCTAAACCACAATAGTATAAATGCCATAGATTGTTTCATTTTGTATGATTGAGCAACACAGAGAAAATAGTGGGATGAAGACACTATATTCTCTTCCCCTTTGTACTTTTTGAATTTTAGACCATCTAGATAGAATACCTATTTAGAAAATAAGTAAAGTCAGTGGCGCCTGGCTGGCTCAGTCAGTTAAGCGTCTGACTCTTGATTTTGGCTCAGGTCACGAACTCACAATTCATGGGTTGGAGCGCTGTGTTGGGCTCTGTGCTGACAGTGCAGAGCCTGCTTGGGATTCTCTCCTTTTTCTGCACCTACCCCACTCACTCGTACACATGCCCACACTCGCTCTCTCTCTCTCAAAATAAGTACATAAAGCTTAAAAGTAAAAGCAAATTTTGGAAAGTTTCTGAGGTTAAACTAGGAAGAGCTACCAACCAGAGGAATATTTAAAATTTTTTTAAGTGAGTTTTTCAGGTTATTAAAATAATAAATTTTAAATATAGAATTTAGAAAATATAGAAAAGCATAAAAAATAACAACAATGTCATGTCCCAGAAAAATCATTGATAATATTTGGGTATACTTCTTTTCAGTATTTTGCCTATGCATAAATATTTTTAACAAAATTGGATTTTATGTGCAAACACACACACACACTTTAGTACCCTACTGATTTTTTTAAGTTAATTCTTTTTCCCAAACATTTTTGCCTGTCAATAAATATACATAACATTTCAACCTTAACTGCCTCAAAGTATTCCATGATAGAGATGTACTATAATATATCTATCAATTTCCTAATATTAAATATTTGGATTTTAGAAAGAATACTATGATAAACACCTTGCACATAAATCTTTGCCTAAATTTTCAATTATTTCTTTTGGCTAGATTCTACAAAGGGGATTTCCATGGATTAAAGAATAAAAATATTTCAAGATTCTTGTTAAGTATCTGTTTACTCAGTCAAACAATATTTGTGGAGTCCCAACTTGAGTCAGCTACTGGACACTCAATCATAAGACCCAGTGATCGAATGAGATGGAAGAAAACCTTACAAGCAGCAACAGTGCACATGATAACCTCATGAAAGGGAAAGTAAGACACTATAGAATCATATGGGAAGTGAAAGTCCTTTGGGTTGGGGTTCCAGAAGGGCTCCCCTCCACTCCCAAAGGAAGAGGAGGAATCACCCTGATGAAAACTGGGCCACGCAGGAAGAGGCAGAAGGAACAGCTTCTGTACAGACCAGGAAGCAAGAGAGTGAATGGCAGATAGGTAGACTGGGGAGATAGTGATGCTGTTATTTGATATAGAAACAAAAACAAGAAGTGATTTTGTCTTTTCTATTTGTTTCACTTTTCTTTGGCAAAGAGAGAAGATAAAAAGCTGAGCTTTGTACCATTAAATTAAAGAGCTTCTGGATTTTTGCAGAGAGCCCAGTGAAAGTGACTCTATAAACAGAAAAAGACCAGAGGACTGAATGGAGCACAAGATGGCTCCATGGAGGGTGGTGCCCCCGAGAGAGAGGTGTCCCTTCACATCCAGGCAGGAGCAAGTTTTCACACCAATGGAGCAGATGGCTGTCTACCTCTAGTGTTTTCAAGAAAACCAGGACAAGTTTTCTTCCCCCAACGTGTTTCTCTACCCCTACCATCTCTAAAATGCTTAAAATTGGGTGCCTAGGTGGCTCAGTTGTTAAGCATCCAACGTTGGCTCAGGTCATAATCTCATGGTTCGTGAGTTTGAGCCCACATCAAGTAAGTTCCAGCCCTGAATCACATGAACTAGAGCCCCATATTGGGTGAGCTCGAGCCACACTCTAGGCTCCACGTGCTCTTTCTCTCTCGCTCTGAAAAATAAAAAAATAAATAGGGGTGCCTGAGTGGCTCAGTTGGTTAGGCATCTGACTTCAGCTCAGGTCATAATCTCACTGTTCTTGAGTTCGAGCCCAGCATCAGGATCTGTGCTGACAGCTCAGAGCCTGGAGCCTGTTTCAGATTCTGTGTCTCCCTCTCTCTCTGACCTTCCCTTGATCGCACTCTGTCTCTCTCTCTCTGTCTCAAAAATAAACAAACATTAAAAAAATTAAACCTAAAATAGAGACCATGATTTTATGAACACGATGTGGGTAGGGTAATAACAATACACAATACAGCCACCCTGAAACATGGGCAAGCAATGGCCCTGCTCTGAGTTCCACTCTCTAAAGGCTCCACCCCCCAGCTGCTCCCTCCCTACTCCCTGTGAGAAGTCCAATTGACCAAGGGGCCATGGCCCTCTAGAGTCTAAGTGACTCTTCTAGACCATGCCATAGATACCCAGGATCCCAGAATTCCTTGTATGCATTGTCCCCAGACCCACTTTTAAGATCTTTGACCTCTTCCAAGGTCCATCTTCCCAAATATCCCACAAGTGTACACAACCCTAGGCCCAAAGGGTTCACAGAGAATGTACACATGTGAACTGATGCCTTCACATCCTTGCATGTAAAGCCCTTCAAGATATGTGATGGAGTTAGGGATAGAAAAAGAAAGTGAGTAGATCATGAGGTACAAGCCAGAGGCTGAAGGGAGACTCTCCTTGAAGTAGCACATTCCAGCACAGAACTGCAAGAATAAAGAGTTCAAAAACAGATCCAGGTATGTATAAGAATTTAGTATACTATAAATGTACTATTCCAAATATCGTATATGGGGCTAAAACGAATTTTTCAAAAAGTGGTGTTCCCACCACTGCTGTTTAACATAGTGCTGGAAGTCCTAACATCAGCAATCAGACAACAAAAGGAAATAAAAGGCATCAGAATTGGCAAAGAAGAAGTCAAACTTTCACTTTTTGCAGATGACATGATACTCTACATGGAAAACCCAATCAACTCCACCAGAAGCCTTCTAGAACTGATCAATGAATTCAGTAAAGTTGCAGGGTAAATGTACAGAAATCAGTTGCATTCCTAATCACCAAAAATGAAGCAGCCGAAAGAGAAATCAAGAAACTGATCCCATTCACGATTGCACGAAAAACCATCAAATACCTAGGAGTAAACCTAACCAAGGATGTAAAAGACCTATATGATGAAAACTATAGAAAACTTATGAAAGAGATTGAAGAAGACACCAAGAAATGGAAAAACATTCCCTGTTCATGGATCGGAAGA
>NC_043708.1:71227629-71240492 GCF_006229205.1 Suricata suricatta
TGAATGCTGAAAATGAACTGAGAGTTGAAGGGGAAGGGGGAGGAGGGAAAAGAGGTGGTGGTGATGGTGGAGGGCACTTATGGGGAAGAGCACTGGGTGTTGTATGGAAACCAATTTGACAATAAACTATTTTAAAAAATAATTCAAAAAAGTGGTGTTCCTACTATTTGCTATGCATTTGGGAGAAATAAATATAAGCCCTTATGTAAAAAATTAATTTCTTTTGGGACATTCTCCTTTTCAAAGGAGATTCAAAGCAGTGATGCTAACCTCTCACAGAGTCATCCCTCCAGCCACCTTTAACTGGCCAAACGTGCAAGTCAAGTTGGGCTAATCCTAGCAGCCCACACTCACAGCCAGTGCCAGTTAGTGCAGGGAAGAGCGCTTGACTCACAAAGACAACCAGAGCCCCTCCTAGGATATTCTGAATTAGAGAAAGAAAGAGAGAGGGGGGAATAACTGGGTGGCTCAGTCAGTTAAGGGACCGACTCTTGATCTCAGTTCAGGTCATGATCTCATGGCTTGTGAGATCAATCCCTGCAGCACAGAGCCTGCTTGGTATTCTCTCTCTATCCCTTTCTCCCTGCTCCTCCCCCTGTTTTCTCTCTCTCTCTCTCAGAATAAGTAAATAAGTAAAGAGAGAGAAAGAGGGAGGCATCAAGTCCAGTCCCTCAAGGGCATATATGAGACGTGAGCATAGGAGCTGAAAAAGCCTACATGTTTAAGCTACATGTTTAAATTCTCCCTTGATTCAAATTCTCCTCTCACTATGGCTTCACCCTCTCCTTCCCTCACAGCTGAGCTACCCACTCCCCCCCCCCTTCATCATTGCACATCACATTTTGTCCAGTCCTCTATCTTGGCACTTGCCAAACTGTTCTGAGTTGTTGGCTGGTTCACTCTATAGCCAACAGCACTCTTTTGGGCAGGAACCATACTGGGTATTGGGGCTGCCCCACTGCTGAAATCTGTTTCATGCCCTCAAAGAGCCTCAAGGCTGGCAGAGCAGGGAGCAGTCAGATGGGGCACCTGAGAGACAGATTACCTGGGTTACAGCTTGCCCTTTCACAGTTTTGTGACTTGACTGAGAATTTAAATTCTCTGTGCCTTAGTTCCTTCATTTGCAAAGTAAAGCTCATGCTAATAGTTGAGAGAATTACACTGGGTTCGTAAATGTTTGGGATCACACCCAGCACATAGAAATCAAGGACAGCTTCTTTCATTTATTTGTCATCAGTGCTCAGTACAGTACCGAGCACATAAAGATTCATAAATATTTGTCCAATGAACAAATTCTGTGGCTTGGAATTGTCATTTAGTTATGATGAGGGACATTTCCTAGAACCACACCACCTTCTGGAGAGTGATACGAGCTTCAGGATAACAGTTTCAGTGGGGTCCTCAGGGCTGTGTGCTCAGCTCCCCCTGCAGTCCCCACCACTGTGTCTGTCATGGCACAGAAATACACAGCAGAGTCACTCCCAAGGACGGTTGGTTTCTTCAAGTGAAAAGAGGTTTGGCTCTTACTAAATTCAGCCTCAAAACCGTAGTGGCCCTTGACCAGATTGTCCCCTGTGATGTATCTCAGAAGGAACTGGAGACCTTGGTTGCGATGTTGGACGTACCAAAAGAGATAGAGGCTTCCAGAAACCGAATAGTTGAATTTCACAGTCACTGGATCCCCTTCGGCAACAGTGACCTGATCTGGCTGAGACACTGACTGAGCTCTCAGCCCGCCTGTAAGTGAATCCACACTCCATTAGTGAAGCTGCTGAAAAGCACGTAAGGGGGTAATACAAGTGGGAAATGGGGAAGGCATAATACTCACTCAGTGTGAAGACCATTGCAAGCATCGAGATGCACGCAGAGGCCATGGTTTAAGCTCCACTGGCTAGGGGCTCCTTTCTAGTCCTCCTCAGTCAGAGGTTAAGTCCCAGAGAACAGGCTCTACAAGAGAGACCAGCACCCTGTTGTCTGCACAGAGTTTTAATAGATGGCTCTTCTCTGGCACCTGTGTCTTTTTGTTGAGCATGCTCTTGGCCCGGACTCTGCAAAGCTTGGTAGAGGAGCCAGACTGCTACGCCCCTTGCACCTGGAACAAACCTCACACTACAACGCCCCCTAGCTCCCACACACAGAGCAGGGTAATTTTTTTTTAAGTTTCACGTTTATTTTTGAGAGAAAGAAAGACAGAACACAAGCTGGGGGGGTGGGGGGGGGGAGAGACACAGAATCCGAAGCAGGCTGCAAGCTCTGCACTGCCAGCACAGAGATGACACAAGACTCGAACTCATGAACCATGAGACCATGACCTAAGCCAAAGTGGGATATTTAATTGACTGAGCCACTCAGGCACCCAGAGCTCAGTAACTCTATCATCACGTAGCTGGAGCTTCTAGGTCTTATCATTACAGGACCAGGCCTCTGGATGTTCACACTTGGCATGAGCCACAGAAGGAGAATTTGCTATTCAAGGAGAAGAAACAACAGTCTGAATCCAAGTGGGAAAAAATACATGTTGAGTGGACCAAGCTTTCAATGTGCTCGATTTAGATCACATAAAAGGGGGAAGGGAAACAGATTTTTTAATAAGATGGAAAAATAAATAGAAAAGAGAAGAAAAAGCATAGCTTTTGGTGAAAAGGGAGAGAAAAAGAAAAATGAGAGATAAGAAAAGGCAAAATAGGAGAAGAGAATAAGGCAAGAGAAGAGAAATCAGAGAGAAAGAGAACCTTGTTCTTTTCAGAAGTAAATCAGAGCCAGCTTCTACGTAATCCTCTTTGACCGAAAAATAACTCAGTTTTGTTTTCTAGGTTGGGCCTGTGGAGACCCCTCCCTATAATGACCTTTAATTAAAGACTCATACGAAATGAACTTGAACCCAGTCTTTAAATATTTTTTTAATTCTTTTTAACATTTATTTATTTTAAGAGACAGATCATGAGCAGGGGAGGGACAAAGAGGAAGGGACACACAGAATCCGAAGCAGACTCCAGGCTCTGAGCTGCCAGCATAGAGCCCGACGTGGGGCTCGAACCCATGAACGTGAGATCATGACCTGAGCTGATGGTGGACGCTCAACGGACTAAGCCACCCAGGCGCCCCTTTAAAATATTTTTAAAGGGAGAAAAGGAAAGGATGATGTTATACACTCCTCCTGACAAAGTTGTCCTGTGAAACAGTAGATTATAAAGACAAAAGGAAAAGCCCTCTGTGAAAGAGCTGAAAAATATTTCCCACGTGGGGAAGCTGTTTAGAACAAAGCTCAAAAATTGGTGGTTAACTAAGTTTGAGGAATGATGATGATAAAGAGCTCATTTTAAGGGAAGTAGAATGTTGTACTAAAAAAAAATGCCACAATGGTAGCAGAGCAATTGTTTAAAAACCCAACTGAAATGAAACAAGTAAGGATCAATATAAAGAAATCGTGGCTCTGATTTGCCTTATTTTCCCTTTAAATAATGTCCAGGGGCTCCTGGGTGGCTGTCGGTCAAGGTCTGACTTCGGCTCAGGTCATGATCTTGCAGTTGTTGAGTTCAAGCCCCACGTACTGTCAGCTCAGAGCCTGGAGCCTCCTTCAGATTCTATGTCTCCCTCTCTCTCTGCCCTTCCTCGCTCACGCTCTGACTCTTTCAAAAATAAATAAACATTAAAAATAATAATAATGTCCAAATTAACCATATATCTTAGAAAGATATTAGAAAATCTCTTTGCTTTGAGTCAGAAAAAAGCGGATCATAGCTGATTCTGACCACTTTACTAAGTATTTCATACTTAACTGGTTGAAACCCTGACGCTATGATAATGTCTTTCTTCAGAATATGTAAATTAGCTCTAAGTCCTCATCTTCAATCCCCAGGGGGCCTGTGATGAATAGGAACCTATAATAAATTCTTTCTCTTTCTGCTAGCACCTAAGGGGAGTGTTAGCCTTGCATCCTTAAGGGCCCTGGCAATCACCTCAAAAGGAAATCTGGAACAAAGCTTAAGGAAAGGATATTTTAAACTTTTTTGCAGGCAGATTTAAGGGAAACATGGAAGAGAAGGTGAAGCACCCCGGGCCTAGCAACAGCCAGAAGACTGCACCGCTTCTAGGCTTAAAGGGAAGGAGGAGGAAGAAAGTACCATGACCTGGGGACACCTGCAACTGAGGGCAAATACCACCCAGCAGGACCGGTGCGCTACAGGACAGGAAAGATGTGGCTGACAGCAACATCAGGTGCCGGGAGCCGCACCAGCCTTGCTGGATGACATGGTCACAGTAAGGAAATGGCAGATGTTGCATGGCTCCTGCCATGAGAGGTAGAACTGGTATCTCCTTCTGCTACTACTGCTCAAGTGAAATTAAGCCTATTGCTGTTGATTGGGCCTCACAACGTTCCAAATCAGGCTGATATTCCCCATACCGTTACCCCATAAGGAAAAGCATTTTCCTGCCCCTGCTAAGGGATTTTAGATCAAAGTGCTGCAGATGTTTGCCAAAAGGCTCTTCTAATGAGCCTTGCAGACCCAAAACATAAGGGGGGCTAAGAACACAAGAGTTACAATTAACGCTGTCCTGGAGAAGAAGAGCCTAACTTAGAGATAAGAAACAGACAAGGACTGGACATCAGTTGCTGCATATATTTTTGCTATTGGAGTCACAAATACCCTCCTTTGTACTGACTTCAGCTATGAGGATGGATAAGAAATTAGAAAGCCAGGTGCAAGGTCAACACACAGGGTCCCCATTATGCTTACATCAAGGAAAGGGCTTTCTCTAGCAACTTGTTAACAAACATTCTTTCTCTTGTGGTTTATGAGCTAAATAAAATAACTCCCAGCCTATCTATATACAATTTAACCTATGTTTCAGTTTTAGCATTACTAACTTAAATAATACATATATTATCCTGTTTTTTACTAAAAATATCTTGTTATTCTCTTGATTGTAAAATTTACTTAACCTTACTGTAAATGCATTACATGACTTGGTTATAACATGTTAATTAAAAACAAAGTCATAATTATTGGCCAAAACCCAACCCGTACAAAATAAAATGGGTTTGTTACTTTCTTAACCTTGAGGACTGGTGCCAAGAATAAATTGGGATGGTTCTACAAAAATACTTCTGTAAGACTTGTCTCTGTACACCTTTGATGATTGAAACACCTTATCACTAAGAGTTAGAAACTGTAAACAATTTCTATTTTCTGATGTCATGTTATTGCTTAACCAATAAAGAAAGACACCACAGCAGAATGAACAGAGATGTCTGCTTGGTGACCAAGAAAGAAACATGCGGCTCTCTCATCTCTCTCTCTCTCTCTCTCGCTGACACCGTCCATCCTTCAGGGAGCCCTGGACCTGCTGGAGCTGGACTCCGGCAATCAGAGAGCTTCAATCTGAGACCCCAGCTGCTTCTTTCAGACTGCTGATTGTCTTTCCCAATAAACTATTTATAAACATCAGAAAGCTGTAAGTCACTGATTTCCCAGAAGACAACAAGGGGTGATTCATGGAAAATAATGAGAAAGCCCTTTTCAAACATCAGACTCTGAAATGTAGGGTATATTCATGATAGAAGTATCAGAGAAAAGTCAGCACAAAATAAAGCTGTTGGAGAAAAAAGGAAAAATCCATGTTTTTTTCATATGAAACAAGGGATACTGTCCAACTAAGAAAATCACACTTATTTTACATAAATTAGGGAACTCTTAGAAGAAAAGGGGGAAGCCCATGATTTAACCTTTTGTTCTTCCAGTAGAGGAGACCATAAATCAATGAGCCTCCACATCTCCATGGACTGAACAGATTTTCCAGTTTCTCTGGGCCCTGTATCTCTCTCCCCTGGACCCAATTTCCTTACTGATTCCTTTCAGTTTAATAACGGCTCAAGCTACACTTGAGGTGTGTGGTAAGTTCTAGGAATTGTATTGCTAGAGAAAAACAAGCCAACCAGAAACTGCTTGAGGTGTACTATAGAGAGGGAAATCAAAAATGTGGCACATCAGGCCCCTGGCTGGCTCAGTTGGTAGAGCATGTGACTCTTAATCTTGAGGTTGTGAGTTCGAGCCCCATATTTGGTGTTGAGATTACTTAAAAAGAAAGGCCTTAAAAAAATACTTTTAAATAACTGTTTTTTTAAACGTTGCATACACATAATAAGTGGTTAGGAAAACATAAATATTTTATATGAAAAAAAAACTTACTCAGTGGCAATGTTAGATGTGGTCCAAAATTTATAAAGGAACGCAGGTTCAGACATTTGGTGTATGTGCTTGGCTGAGGAGCCAATGGGGCAAAGCTACCATCTGTGGGATTATGACTGAGAGCCTCTAAGTCAGAATCCCGCCCAGGCGGAACGATATGGCAGCGCCCCGGGGCCTCCGTTGGCCTCGGATAGCCGGTCCCCTGCCATCCCCGCCAGCGGGCCGCCGCAGGCGCCCCCCGCGTGGCACACGCCCCACCACGCTTGGAGACCTGGGTGGCGGGGAGCCCCTCGTCCTGGGAATCGGGGCGCGGCGGGAAAGGGGGCCGCCCCCTCGCCCTTCACGCAACGCACGTTCATGGGGAACCTAGTGCTAAACCATTGGTAGACGACCTGCTTCTGGGTCGGGGTTTCGTATGTAGCAGAGCAGCTCCCTCGCTGCGATCTATTGAAAGTCAGCCCTCGACACAAGGGTTTGTAAATAAAAAAGTTAAATAAACAAAAGATAATAATAAAAAAAAGAAAAAATAATAAACAAATAAAGAATTTTAAAAAAACAACAAAAAAAAGAGAAACAAAATTTATAAAGGAAACATGTGGGGGCACCTGGGTGGCTCAGTCAGTTGGACATCTGACTTCAGCTTAGGTCATGATCTCACAGTTAGTGAGTTCAAGTCCCTTGTCAGGTTCTGTGCTGACAGCTCAGAGCCTATAGCCTGCTTCGAGTTCTATGCTTCCCTCTCTCTCTCCTCCCTCCCCCCCATACTGCATCGCTCTCTCTCAAAAATTAATGAACATTAAAAAAAAAAAAAAAACATGTGAACTGTTCCAGGTTCCCAAAGGTATAGGAGCCTCAGGAGCACAGGGCTTGCCTCTTCAAGCTTCTGGTGTTTGCGGGCCACCAGTGGTGTTCCTGGCTCATGGGTGCATCACTGCAGTCACATGGCCATTTCTCTGTGTCTCTTCACATTGTCTTCCTTCTGTACGTGTCTGTCTCTGTGTCCAAATTTCCCCTGATTCTAAGGAGAGTGGTCATATTGGACTAAAGCCCATTCTAATGACTGCATTTTAACTCTATTGCCTCTAGACCCTATTTCCAAGTAAGGTCACATTCTGAGGTACCAGAAGCTACAACTTCAACAAATCCTTTTTAGGGAGACACAATTCAACCCATGACACTAACCCTTGGAAGAAAATGAAAGCTACTCAGCATTCCAATCCCCACTCAGCCTCTTTGGTGCCCTCATCCTCAGAAGGGCAGGAAAATACCCCAGATAGGTTCTGTGGCCTTACCTACAAAAAGAATAGAAAACAGGTTAGAGAAGGCAGGGCCCATTGGAGGAAGGCAAGATAAGCCCTAATCTGAGAGTGACTTAGGGTCTTGGGTCTCTCATGGAGCCAGTGGAAGACACATACCCCTCTGAGGCAATCCTTGCATATTTGAAGAGCCTGGGTGTGTCAAGATACCACCCCCAAGAAAAATTTACCACTAGTGTCAACACAGCCAGAAGCTGATGGAGCAGACCAATCCAGGAAAAGACCTCACACAGCTCCAGGACACCGGCATTGGCCTGTTAGGTAAGCTCTTGGGCTTCACCACCCATGTTTGTTCTCAGGATCCCCAACAACTTTTTCACCTAGGAATTTTTTATTTTGTTTTGTTTTTATGGGAAGTAAACAACAACCACAACAACAAAAGATGGCAATATTTACATGCATAGAAATCTCCAGGATTCGAAAGTGAAGGAAATTTTACTCTCTTGTGGCTTCTTCTCTCCTCATCACCGTCAAACTGAGTGACAGCTTCATGATGTTATTCCTTCAGGGTGGAACTATCACCACCGTTGTCTCTGTAATTCCTCTCCCATCACCTGCATTTTCTTCTTCTCTTATTTTATTCTCTTCCCACTTTCCCCTTTGGGTAATAATGCCTTTGATGGTTTAGAAGTGAGCTGGAAAAAAATCTTAGGAAAACTAATTGTTGATGGGTTAAACAATAGAATCAAGGGGTGCCAGTGTGGCTCAGTTGGTTACGCTTCCAACTCTTGTTTTCAGCTCTGGTCATGACCTCACAGTTCCATGAGTTTGAACCATGCATCTGGCTCTGCACTGACAGCGTGGAACCTGCTTGGGATTCTCTCTCTCTCTCTCTCTCTCTCTCTCTCTTTCTCTCTCTCTCTCTTTCTCTCTGTTGCTCTCTCTCTCCCTCTCTCTCTCCACCTCTTCCCCACTTGTGTGCTCTCTTTCAAAATAAACTTATAAAAAATAAAACTTAAAAAAGAAATAGTTTATACACTGATCGACATTGGCATCTTCATTGGGTCCATATGTTAGATTATAAGAAAGACATCCTGATGATTGGATTAAGGTTCCACACTCAGGCCTGTTGGTAATAACTACTCACTCATTTATTCCATTTTCACTTCTTATATTATCCAATGTCAACTAAACTATTCTTTTTTTAATGTTTATTTATTTTTGAGAGAGAGAGACAGCGTGGGAGGGGGGGATGGGGAGGAACAGAGAGAGAGGGAGACACAGAATCTGAAGCAGGCTCCAGGCTCTGAGCTGTCAGCACAGAGCCCTATGCGGGGCTCGAAACCACAAACCATGAGATCATGACCTGAGCCAAAGTCAGACACTTAACTGACTGAGCCACCCAGCTGTCCCTCAACTAAACTATTCTTTACAAAATGGACACATGTCTTGAAAATATTCCTGCAAAGAAGCAGAAGCTAGCAGATAACATTTAAAAGAAAAAATAATCTAGTCAGATCTCAAAAGAAAATCCTCAAAGGTGCTTCAGTTATCCAGAAAGCTATTTGAAATACGGATCTGCAGAACCATCACTAAACCACTCCTTACAAGCATATTTTCCCATGTACATGTGCTATCATATAGTGTGTCTGCACTCAAAACGTTTTTGATAGTGCCAAGTGGACATGCTTGGGGAACGCTGAATTAGGGAGGAAAGCAGTGATAGCACATCTCTTCCGCCTCCTGCAAAGGCTGTGACCCTTTCTGTTTCTGCTCAGCTCTTCTTAGGCTCCCTGCCTCTGTGCCCTCCAGAGCACAGTAGTAAGTGGCAGCATCTGTCACCTGCACCTGGGGGATGAGCAGCAACGAGGAGAACCGCTCATACGTCATATTGTAGCGTCCCTGCTGAGAAGGCTGGGAACCCCGAACCAGGAGTCTTGGAGCGTGTCCTGGGGTGTGAAGGTACCAGAAGAAGGTGTAAGCATTGGATATAGAGTGATTGCAGGGGATTTCCGCCATGACGCCCTCCGGAGAAGCCACAGCAGGGGGCTGAAATACTTGGTCTTTGCTCTCTGCAACTGCAGGAAACAGATAAAGAAGGGCTGTGACTTTTGTGCTGCTCTTGGGCTTGCTGATGACCCCTTAGGTGCAGTGAAGATGAACAAATCTGGCTTTTCTGTTTCTTTGTTTTTTTGTAAGTGAACCCAAATTGGGGCACCTGGGTGGCTCAGTCGGTTAAGCGTCTGACTCTTGGTTTCAGCTCAGGTCATGATCTCACTGTTTCATGAGTTCGAGCCCCACATTGGGTTCTGCCCTGACAGCGTGGAGCCTGCTTGGGATTCTCTCTCTACCCCCACTCTCTCTCTCTGCCCCTCCCACATCTACATCTCTGCCAAAAATAAATAAAAACTTTTTAAAAAGTGACCCAAATTTAAAACAGTGGCATATGTTTTCCCAAGACCAGGATGGGAAGGAGCCTACTCACGCTTCCAGGGAGAGCTGAGGAGAAGCCCCAGCCACACTGTCTCCAGAGTGCTCTGCAAAGCCATGGCCAGAGTGCAGCTGGTCTCAGACCTCAGCTGTAAGTGTGATCCTCACCAGGAAGCTGCTGTAAGGCTGCCTGTTTTGCATCTTCTTTTTTGTGCCAATGACATCATCAGCTAGAATCTGCCAAGTGTAGAAGAGTGACTCCAGCTGTACCTGTTAGCAGATTCGATGGACCTCTATTCTGAGAAGGTGGTCTTATAGGAAAGGCACCTTTCAGAGGTCAGCACAGTTGAGCAGATTCATTCAAGAAGTTTGCTTTCCTTCTCTCAGCGTGTCAGAAGGACTCCCATAGTTGATGAAAGATGGCTTCATCATTCAAATTAAAGTGAAAAGGGTGCCTGGGTGGCTCAGTCAGTTAAGTGTCCAAATCTTGATTTTGGCTCAGGTCATGATACCACCGTTAGTGGATTCTAGCACCATGTTGGGCTCTGTGCTAAGGGAGCAGAGTCTGCTTGGGTTCCTCTGTCTCCCTCTCTCTCTGCCCCTCCCCTGCTCTCATGTGCTCTCTCTCTCTCCCAAAATAAAGAAATAAACATTTAAAACACAAAACACAAATTAAAGTGATGTATTCCTACAACAAATCTGCTGAATTTATTGCACAGGGTATGATAACATGCTAGCATATTGAAATAATGAGCAGGAAATCCTAGTAACTGATAGATGAGAGATGAGTTTTTTTAAGGCACAAAAATTCCTGTGCAAACATAGTCATCAAGACATGACTTCGTGCACCCAAGGTGGTCTCTAGAAGAAGTACGGAAAGAAACGTTCAGTTATACATTTCTGTCACCAAAGGAAATTGGGTCAAGGAAACCCCAAAAGCTGCATTTGGAGATGACTCTTTCAGATGGTACCTATTCTCATTTTGTAGCCTCAGACTGTGTCTTCTGGTGTGAATGCAAGACTTAATGGCGCTCCCCCCGGTTTTTATTGTTTTATACAGATTTCCTGGAATTTTGTTTTTAAAAGTAAAGGAAACAAGGTTTGTGGCAATACAAGACTATAGAGTAAATAATTTTTTGTGCACAACCACCACCTAGTGTGTGACGCGGGCACTGATAGAGCATCGTTCCCCCGCCTGCACCCTGACGGTCTTTGTAGCTTCTCACATCCTGAAGTGATTTCATACCCTTTGCTTTTGTTCAAGTTCTTCATCTTTATTCAATTTCCATAAAGATATAAAGGTTAGCCAGAGGAAATAGCTGCCTTCCTGGGAAGCTTTCTGGTTTCTGGTTAAAAGATGTTTTTCATTCAGGTGAGTGGTGATTTAACACATACTTCCATGGAATGAAATATTTTTCAAAAGATGGTGGCTTTCTTCATTTCCTTTCCTCTTTTTGTATAGTCTCCCTTGCAGGTCAGGGGAATTTGTTTCTTCCTTAATAGTGTATCTTTTTTTTTTTTTTAACTGGGAGATTCTTTAATACTGATAATTATTTAGGCTCAACAGAGAAAAGTTAATATTTTTGACCCCAAAAAGTTTCTAAATAAAATGTAGAATTCCAATATGGCTGTAAAATTAATATGGGAAAATAAAACATAAGTGGAAGGACTATCATAGCTACAGGGATTATGGCTTTATATTTATATATAGGTTCTTTTATATTCTGGTGTTATTTCATCTGAAATTTGCATGTGTATATGGTGTAAGAGGAGATGCAACTTCATTTTTCTCCATAGAGCAAGACAGTTTTCCCAACATTATCTACTAAATAATCCACCTTTTCCCCTCAGATTTATGGTGCCATCTTTATTACATATTAAGGTTACCTATTAACTTGGTTTCTTCCCAAGTTTTATACTTTGTTTCATTAACCTAGTTGTTTCTTTCAGCAACACTACCATACTATTTTTATTATCTTAGCTTTATCAAGCAATGTGCTTTAACAAGACTCCCCTGTTTCAAAGCATCTCTAAGGAAATCAGGCGGAACATTATACCTAGAAAACATGACCCGAAATGAGAAATGAAAAATTTGTAATCATCTCTGCTGCCTGGAGAGGGAGGCGAGTGACAAGCTTGTTCCCGGCTTACCAGTTGAGGCCACTGTAACCTCAGCCCACCCAGCAGCCATTCCGGACCCTTTAGGAGCTGCCATTTTCAGGGCCAAGGTGGAGGGGAAGGGGCAATTGCAGGCCTGGCTTCCACAACCGCCTACAACCATAAAGTTACCACTGGGGCTCCTCTCCCCACAGGGCACTGATAGGTTGAACATTCCTGAAGCCACACACCACACTATTAATGGGGAAGCGAGGAGGAATGGTCACAAGTGGGGCCTATCCATGTTTTACGATGTTCATGATAAAATGCTAAAATTTAGATTACTCAGAAAAATAAGTAGATTCCCTTCTTTTTTCCACACCAATTAGGAATGCTGCAAAATGGTAAAAAAAAAAAAAAAAAAAAAAAAAAAAAAAAAAAAAAAAAAAGACTCAAGACTCAAGCCCCATGCTGGGCTCTGTGTTGACAGCTCAGAGCCAGGAGCCTGTTTCTCGGATTCTGTTTCTCTCTCTCAAAAATAAAACATTAAGTGATTCATCACATTAACAAAAGAAAGGATAAAAACCATATGATCCTGTCGATAGATGCAGAAAAAGCATTTGACAAAATACAGCACCCTTTCCTAATAAAAACCCTTGAGAAAGTCGGAATAGAAGGAACTTACCTAACCATTATAAGAGCAGTCTATGAAAAACCCACAGCTAATATCATCCTCAATGGGGAAAAACTGAGAGCATTCCCCCTGAGATCAGGAACACGACAGGGGTGCCCACTCTCACCACTGTTGTTCAACATAGTGCTGGAAGTTCTGGCATCAGCAATCAGACAACAAAAAGGAATAAGAGGCATCAGAATTGGCAAGGAAGAA
>NC_043708.1:71240592-71290380 GCF_006229205.1 Suricata suricatta
GGGGGAAGAGAGGTGGTGGTGATGGTGGAGGGCACTTGAGGGGAAGAGCACTGGGTGTTGTATGGAAAACAATTTGACAATAAAATATTTTAAAAAAATAAAAATAAAATAAAATTTAAAAAACGAGGTATTATGTAGATCACAGACTCGCCAGAAGAGGCAGTGTGTGTAATAAGGATTCAATGTTTTACAGCGGAAACAATGTTCAAACACACCACAGGGAACACTCTAATCAAGCAATCAAACATCACTGCTCAACACCAGTACTACAGACTCACTCAGCCAGCTACGAAGACACTCAGCACTGAATATTTAAAGCTCTTAGATTGCTACCCTGCCAGCACAGTCCCTGCTGCACACAGCAAAGGATGCATCTGCACACCTATTACTAGAGGATGATGATGAACAGCGGCAGTAATAGTTGCCCACCCTGTCATGCTTATGACATCAAGAGAATGAATTCAAATATCCTCATGAGAGAGACTTCTTTTGTAGTTTAGGATATACTCAATTTTTGAGACTGTTCCATGTGGGTTGGAAAAAAGTGCGCTTTCTGTCCATCTCACAAAGTCCCATTTGAATATATCTCTATCAGCTCTACTTCTAAACTCCTACCGCTACAGGGGGGCTCAAAATCAGTACAAGAAGACTAATGGAGGACAGATGCTATTTCTCCCTTCCACTCTACTCTTTAGTTTAGCTCTTTTACTCAGCAAAATGTTCTCTTTCCTCTCCAAATTAAAAAAAAAGTCTCATATTTATGAATGGAAAAAGAGGAATTCAGGTGTGGAAAGGAAAGGTGAAAAAGGAGGAAGAGGGAGATAGTGTTGATTTCAGAGATAGTAGCCAGCCAGAATGCCTTGGTACAGACTGCACAGATATTATGAAATGATCTGTATATATCTCATCTAAGAATTAATTTAAACATAATATTTATAACAAGATAAAATTATAGTCTGTTTGAATTCTTTCCAAGAGAATTTCAAGCGGTTAGTGTAGTGGTTAGAGAAAACAAATAACACTAAGTAGGTTTCAAAGGGGAAAGAATGTGTTTATTATTACCAAGATGGGCACATGGTGGTGGAGGGAGAGACAATAACCAAAAGAGAAAAGAGAAGGAAATAATGATGAAGTCTTCAGATTCCAAAAGATAGCACACATGCAATGTGACTATATCTGTGAATTCTTCAGATTCTCCAAAGAGATTTTTATAAAGTCTATCAAAATTAATTACTTATTATAATTGTTTTTCGGGGGGAGTGTTGTTTGTTGGGTTTGTTTGGGGTATTTTTTTTTTGGTAGAAAGTGCTGAAGAGGATTAAAATAATATAATTTTCTTTTATCACAAGGGAATGAAATTAGAAATCAATAGGAGAAGGAAATTTGGAACATTCACAAATATGTTTATATTAAACAAGACACTTCAAAATTAAACAGTGAGTCAAAAAAATCACAAAGGAACTCAGAAAATAATTTGAGGGACATGTGGGTGGCTCAGTTGGTCAAGCATCTGACTTTGGCTCAGGTCACAATCTCAAGGTTCATAAGCTTGAGATCCTGCATCAGATGAGCTCCAGCCCCCCTTCAAATGAGCCCTGCTTCTCTCTCTCTCCCTCTCTCCCTCTCCCTCTGCCCCTCATGGGATTCTCTCCCTCTCTCTCTCTCTCTCTCTCTCTCCCCTCCTCCTCCTCCTCTCTTTCCTCCTCTCTCTGCCCCTCCCTCACTTGCACCCTCTCTCTCAGAAAGAAAGAAAAGAGGAAAGAAAAGAATTTGAGATGAGTGAAAATAAAAACATAATAAAAATCTCATAACAAGGGTGCCAGCGTCACTCAATTGGTTGAGCATCTGACTTTTGATTTCAGCTTAGGTCATGATCTCACAGTTCATGAGTTCAAGCCTCATATCAGCACTGTCACCACAGAGCCTGTTTTGGAATTCTCTCTGTCCCTCTGTCTCTACCCCTCGCCCACTCGAGTTATCTCTAAATAAATAAATAAATAAATAAATAAATAAATAAATAAATAAACAAGTATTTCTTTAAATCCCTGAACAAAACATATGGAATACAACTAAAGCAGAGTTTAGAGAAAAACTTATAGCTATAAATACCTATATTATAAAAGACAAAATCTCAACAATAACCTGACTTTCTACCATAAAAAAAAAAACTAGAAAAAGAAGGGCAGACTAAATTTCAAACAAGCATAAGGGGTATAAGGAAAGAAATAATAGAATAGACATAAATGAAATAGAGAGTATAAAACAAAAGAGATTATCATACGAACCCAAAAGTTGGTTCTTTGTAAAAATGACAAACCTTTAGCTAGCTTGACCAAGAAAAAGTGAGAAAACATTAAAAGTATTGGAATGGGAGTATTACTATCAACTTTACAAAAATAAAAAGGACTGTAAGAGAATGTTATGAACAATTATATGCCAACAGATAACCTATATGAAATGGACAAACTCCTAGGAAGATACAAACTACCAAAACCAACCCAAGTAGAAATAGAAAATCCAAATAGACAAGTGAATATCCAATATAATCAAGTTAGCAGGGCACCTGGGTGGCTCAGTCAGTTAAGTGTCTGACTCTTGATTTCTGCTCTGGTCATGATCCCCTGGTTGGTGGAATCAAGCACTACCTCGGGCTCTCTGCTGACAGTGTGGAGCCTGCTTCAGATTCTCTCTCTCCTCCTGTCTATGCCCCTCCCCTTGCTCATGTGCTCTCTCTCTCACTCTCTCTCTCTCTCTCTCTCTCTCTCTCTCTCTCTCTCTCTCTCTGTCTCAAAATAAATAAACTTAAAAAATAGATCAAATTAGCAATAAAAAAAATATATATCCCAGAAAGAGAACCCCCAACCCCGATGGCTTCACTGGTGAATTATACCAAATACTTAAAGAATCAATTCTAATCTTGCACAAACTCTTCTTTTTTTTTCTATTTTTAATTTTCTTAATGTTTATTTCTTTTTGAAAGACAGAGAGAGATAGAGCATGAACAGAAGAGGGTCAGAGAGAGAGAGGGAGACACAGAATCCAAAGCAGGCTCCAGGCTCTGAATTGCCAGTGCAGAGCCTTATGCAGGGCTCAAATCCACGAACCGGGAGATCATGACCTGAGCTGAAGTAGGAAGCTTAACCAACTGAGCCACCCAGGCGCCCCACAAACTCTTCCAAAAAAAAACAAGACAGAAGGAAATACTTTCCATCTCATGATTATGAAGGAACAATGCTGAGAACTCCCATCATACTACCCAAAGCTAATTCTCCTAAAACATCACAGACTATTCCTTTTTATTCTCTTTCCCTGACCCTTCTTTTTTTCCTGGGCATCTCATAAGGTTCTATTTCCAGACTTTTACCTCCTGACTTTATCTCTTAGCAGTATCTGTATCTCTGGTAGTTATTTCAAAGATGAAACTTTGGGGAAGTAGGTAAACCATTTATTTTATTTATTTTTTAATGTTTATTTTTGAGAGAGGGAGAGAGACAGAGTGCAAGCAGGGGAGGGGCAGAGACAGAAGGAGACACAGAATCTGAGCAGGCTTTAGGCTCTGAGCTGTCAGGATCCGATGCGGGGCTCAAACTCGTGAAGCACGAGATCATGACCTGAGCTGAATTTGGATGATTAACCAACTGAGCCAGCCAGGTGACCCTATTTTTTTTAATTGTTTAAATGTGTATTTATTTATTCTGAGAGAGAGAACAAGTGCACATAGTGGGGAGGGGCAGAGAGAGGGAGAGAGAGAATCCCAAGCGGGCTCCACATTGTCAGTGCACAGCCCAAATAGTGAGGTCATGACGTGAGCTGAAATCAAGAGTTGGACACTTAATGGACTTTGCCACCCAGGTGCCCCGATTTTTAAATAACTATCTAATCTGACAGGGCTCTGTACACCATCAGGTAAGTGTGCACTGCCCACCCCAGGAGAACTATTCACATCACAGAGCTATAGATGTGTATCTCCATTACAGTTTTTCAGCAAATGGTAGTAAAGCAATTTGATTTCACAAAAATCAATAATTGCAACCACCTTATAACTAATTGTAATTCACATACAAGGGCCATAATGACCCTCATTTTAATATTATTAGTGAGTTAGGGCCACCAAAGAAATGAATTATCTCTTCACGGAAAAAATTGGATTCTCTTTGCTCAAGACATATTGCTATTATTAAACAAGCCAAAATCTAACATCCTCTTCACACAAAATCTGCTTCTTTTTAAAACTTTCAAGTTCTATAACCGTTTCCAACATTCACATAGATTTGAAATCTTAGCCTAGCACATTCACCCCTCCAGTCTATTCTACAGAGCAGAGTGAAATAATCTTCCCCTAAGACAGGGAAGGTGGCACAACAAAAGGGTTGGCGACGTTTGCTGACTGAAAATAGGACGCACTGCATACCAGGTATACAGTGGTGGTGGGGAACAGCCCTGGCAACGAGTTTTACTTTTGCTCCAGTAATCTATTCTAAAGCAACACGTACAAATTCTACAAAGATCTTTTAATGGTCTGTCATTTCGTGTTGACTGTTTTTGAAATCAAAGAAATCATTCTCAGCGTTCTTTTCTCATTTTTCTCCTGGAATTCACCTTTACACCCTAACCGGTGTTCTCCTCAGTGTGACAAGGGTTTGTGATTCTATGCCTCCTGGATGTGTTCTGTGTGTGTAGCTTGGTTCATTGGCCACATTGATTCATTTACATAAGTTAATCACCTTATAACCGCACAGTTTTAATAAGGTCCACTGGGGAATCCAACATGCCTTTGTTAACTACTTATTCTTACCACAGAGAAACATTTAGAGACAGAGAGTAATCAGTGAGACAAGCGTTATAATGAATCGCCAGAGGCATCCTCTAGTCTCATCTGTGATACTGGCATAAGCCAGAGGAACACAAGAGATTAATTAAAAAGTTGAATTTTCCTCTGGGTCATCTTAAGAAGTGGTCCCTGTTGACCTGTAATTTGTCAAAAGTAACCAAACTCTAAGCTTCTTCCTTGCCTATACTTTGTGCGTGTTCCAATTACAAACGCCTAACCTCCTGAGTGCCATTTGACCCAGCAGAGCAGAGGCAAAGTAGTACACTACAACCATATTCCTTTGTGCACACCTCCCTTCATTATTAAGAGGAAGCACAGTGTACACAGAGAATTTTTAATCTCAATTAGAGTTGAATACTTCACAAGGGCCCTGTGTGGATAGTTAGTCCATACAATTCACTTTTTCTTTTCATTTCCAGCTGAAATGATCTCTTGCCTTAGGTCCAGTGAGGGAGGAAATTCAAGATAATAAATTCTTATCATCTAAGAAATTTAGAACTGGAAGAAGTCATAGTACCTGCTTTGTCCATTCATTTTACAGGAGAGAAAGCAGATGCTGCAGAAGGTGATCCAACATGCTTCTGGTCACGCAGAAAGTTTGTGATTGAACCAAGTCTACACCTCGAAGCTCCTAGGTCAACGTTCTTCCAATGAAAATTGTAAAAGTGTCTGCTACTTGAAGACAAGTCTGGAAAAGAATTAACGATGGCTAGGAAAATATGATGCCATATTATTTCTTCCTTTGAGATTTTGAAATCTATTTCATCATTTCCCTTTCTGTTCAACTCTCATTGTCGTCGTTCTCATTAACACATGCTCCTAATGCTACCTCCGCTTCCTTGTTTTGGCTTCTATATGACAGTCATTCCTATTTCTAATCTAACCTGCATAAAACTGCCAAATAATCTTCCTAAAAGAAGATCATGTTCCAATCTATTTAATAAAATAAGCCGTATAGGAGCGCTTGGGTGGTTCAGTCAGTTATGAGTCCAACTTGGTTTCAGCTCAGGTCATGATCTCATGGTTTGTGAGTTTGAGCCCCGCGTGGGACCTTGCATTGTCCCTGTGGAGCCTGCTTGGGATTCTCTCTCTCTCCCTGTCTCTGTCCCTCCCCCCACTCTCAAAATAAATAATAAATAAAAATAAAATAAAACAAACTGTATAATCTTAAAGTCTTTGCTCTGCTTCATTACCTATCCTGTCTCAGGTGAGGGGAGAATCTAACAGTTTTTGCTTCAAACTTCTAGTTAATCACTCCAAAATAATTTGTTTAAATTCCTCTGATTCATTGACTTATGCTTTCCTTGGTAATCATATATGAGATTCTTATATAGGGCATCATCTACTTCTGGGCTTTTTGTTGTTGATATTGCTTGAATCTTTCAGGTAATTGTTCTGTTCCATTTGTTCTAACAACTCCCTGTACAAAAATTCAAAACATAAACCATGGTAGGAAAGAGCCTAAATGTCCACCAACTGATGAATGGATCAAGAAGAGGTGGTATATATACACAATGGAATACTACATGGCAATGAGAAAGAATGAAATATGGCCATTTGTAGGAAAGTGGATGGACCTCGAGGGTGTCATGCTAAGTGAAATAAGTCAGGCAGAGAAGGACAGACACCATATATTGTCACTCACAGGTCTAACAGGAGAAACCTAACAGGACCCCATAAGAAGGGGAAAGGGTCGGAAAGAGTTAAGGAGAGGGAATGAGGAAATCATGAGAGACTCTGGAATACTGAAAACAAACTGAGGGCTGAGAGCACTGGGTGTTATACAGAAACCAACTTGGTAATAAACTATTTTGAAAAAAGGAAAAAAAGATAAAAGAACCATGGTATATCCACACAATCGAATACTACTTAGCAACAAAAAATAGTGAACCATTGATAGAATAAATGACATAAGTGGATCTCAAAATAATTATGCTGAGTGAGAGAAGTCACAACAACAACAACAACAACAACAACAAACAAAAAAACAGAAAACAGTACATACTGTCCATATGCATATAATGGTAGCAATCATGGAAAGGACAACTAATCAATCCTGACCAGAAAGCACATCAGTGGTTTCCTGAGGAAGGGAGGTAAGAGGCAGAAAGGGGCAGGAAGAGGGCTACAAAGGGGCACAAGAAAACTTTGGGGAGTATGCCACTCTTGAGTGCTGGGTCATGACTTTGAGTGAGTTGGGTATAGAAATTACTGAAACAAATAAACTTAAAAAAAAAAAAAAGAAAAATCTGAAGGTAAGAAATAGTACTGCAGTGTAGTTTTTCATAGCTGTTGTCATGAATGAAGTATCTTTTAATATATTTAAAACACATTTTTATTTCTTTTCTTGAATTATTTAAACTTCCTCACTTCCCTTTCTTCATTTATACCTCAGTTTTTTCAAAGGACCACTGTAAAGATAGTGTATATCTGCATACAACGTTAAACACAGTGCCTGGAACAGAACCAGCACCATATATAAGTGGTTGCGCTCATCAACGCCGCCATCATTTGTTTGTTTATATCCTCTACCCATTTCTCTAGCGGGCTGTTGACTTTTCTTATTGCTTTTGAAAGAATTATTGAAGTGTAAGAATGGAAACCATACACCCCACTTTGTCTGAGAAAGTCCGCTTAGCGTATGCCTATTAGCCTAGTATTATAACCAATAGTGCCCTCTTTGTACTTCAAGTAGGTTGTGGTTTGAATGATATGGTCACTATCAGTTTGTCATTTGTTTCTCAGACTTTGTGGTGCTTTGGGCCATGCAGAACTTACTCTATTTATACGCAATTGAATTTATCCGTCTTTTCTTGCATAGCTTCTGAACTATGTGCCATTGCTTAGAAAAGCTTCAGGCTTCCAAGATTACAAAGATGGATACGAAGGAGGGCATTTGTTGGGATGAGCAATGGGTGTTATATGTAAATGATGAATCACTAAATTCTATTCCTAAAACCAATATTGTGCTGTCTGTTAACTAGAATTTAAATAAGAATTTGGAAAAAATAATAATAATGGCAAAAATGTTCAGAACCAACTTTTTCAGAGCTCCAGATATTAAACAAAGACTTGTAGTAACCCTAGGAGGAAAAAAAATTACAAAGCAATTCTTCCATTTTTTTCTTCCAGTACTTTTGAGACTTAATTACCTATATTCTTTTATCCCTTTGGGAATTTTTAATTAACAGTTTTATTGAGGTATGATTCACATGCTATACACTTCACCCTTAGAAGATCTCAAATGTGGTAGTTTTTTACCATACTTACAGAATGATGCAACCATCATTACTTTTTAATTTAGGAACATTTCATCACCCCTCAAAAAAATCCTGAACTCATTAGCAATCACTCCTCATACTCTCCTCCTCCCAAATTCTGACAACCACTACCTACTTCCTGTTTCTATCATTTGTTTGTCCTGGATGTATTCATCGCTAGGACTGCCATAACAAAGTACTACAGACTGAGTAGCTTAAACAACAGAAATTCATTTTCTCACCATTCAGGAAGCTAGAAGACCAAGATTAAGGTGTTGTCAGGGTCAGTTTCTTTTGAGGCTTGTTTCTTTGTATTATAGATGGCTGTATTCTCCCTAATCCTTCACATGGTCTTCCCTCTGTGCATGATTGTGTCCTATTCTCTTCTTCTAAGGACAACAGTCATGAGTGGCAAACCATAAGAGATTCTTAAGTACAGGGACAAACTGATGGTTGAGGGTAAGTGGGTGGGGGGAGATGGGCTAAATGGGTGATGGGTACTAAGGAGGGCACTTATTGGGATGAGCGCTGAGTGTTATATGTAAGTGATGAATCACTAAATTCTACTCCCAAAGCCATTATAACACTGTATGTTAATGAATTTGAATTTAAATACAATTTTTTAAAAATGAACACCAGTCATATGGAATTAGGGCTCACCCTACTGGCCTCATTTTAACTTAGTTGCCTCTTCAAAGACTCTATCTCTAAAGACAGCACTGGAAGTTAGGACTTCAACATGTGAATTTTGAGATGAGACAATTTAGCCCATAACATTGTACAATTCATTTAAATGAGATCGCACTATAAGTAACCTTTTGTGTAACCTTCTTTCACTTAGCATGATGTTTCCAAGGTACCTCTGTGTGGTAGCATATATCAGTAGTTCACCCTTTTATAAAATTTCATTGTATGAGATATATTCCATTGTATGATGTACTACATTTTGTTTATCTATTCATCAGTTGATGGGCATTTGTGCTGTTTCCACTGTTTGGCTATTATCCATAGTTGCTACTATGAATGTTCACTTACAGGTTTTTGTTTAGATACATGATTTCAATTCTCTAGGAGTAAAATTTCTGGGTCATATATAGTAACCCAATGTTTAACTTTCTGAGGACTGCCAAATTATTTTCCAAAGTGGCTGCACCATTTTACATTCCTTCCAACAGTGTCTAAGGGTTCCAATTTCTCCACATCCTAGTCAACAATATTGCTGTTTCTCTTTCTTATTATAGCCCTCCTAGTGAGTGTGACGTTTTATTTCTTATATCAGAGAAATGTATAATTTCTCGGATAACTAAATATGATGAACATCTTTTATGTGCATATTTGCCATTTGTATATCTTCCCTTCAGAGCTGTCTATTCAGATTAAAAATTTTTTAATTAGGGGCGCCTGGGTGGCTCAGTCGGTTAAGCGTCCAGCTTCGGCTCAGGTCATGATCTCAAAGTTTGTGAGTTCAAGCCCCACATCAGGCTCTGTGCTGTCAGCGCAGAGCCTGGGGCCTGCTTCAGACTCTGTATCTCCCTCTGTCTCTGACCCTCCCCTGCTCGCGTTGTCTCTCTCTATCTCTCAAAAATAAATAAAAAAACATTTTTAAAAATTTTTAATTAGGTTCTTTTATTGCTGAATTGTAAGAGTTCATTATATACCCTGAGATACCAATTCCATATCATATATATGACTTGCAAATATTTTCTCCTGTCCTGTGGATCATCTTTTCACTTCATTGGTCTTTTGAAACAAAAAGTTTTTCATCTTGAAGAAGTTCAATGTATCTATTTTTTTTCCTTGCGGTGAAAAGTGTCCTTTCTAAGAATCCATTGCCAAATCCAAAACTATAAAGATTTATAACTGTATTTTCTTCTAGGAGTTTTATGGTTTCATCTCTTTCATTTTGGCCTTTGATCCATTTTGAGTTAATTTTATATATATGGTATGAGGTTGTGGCCCAACAGCATTCTTTTTTTTTTTTTTAAGTAGGCAGATCCCAATGTGCAGAACCCATTGCAGAGCTTGAACTCACCACGCTGAGATCAAGGGTCAGATGCTTAACCAACTGAGCCACCCAGGTGTCCCCAACACCATTCTTTTGTATATGGATATCCAATTGTTTCAGAAGCATTTGTCAAAAAGAGTATTCTTTTCCCCATTAAAAGGCTCTGGCACCTTTGCTGGAAATTAGTTTACTGTGGATGAATGGGCTTATTTCTGGACTCTCAATTCTATTCTATTGATCTTTATATCAATCTTTATGCCACAACCTGACCCCACTATTTGGATTACAATAGCTTTACAGTGAGTTTTAAAATCTGGTAGTCTGAGTCTTCCAACTTTACTTTTTTTTTCAAGGATTTTTGGACACTCTGGGTCCCTTACAATTCTATATAAATTTTAGGATCAGTTTTTCCATTTCTGCATAAAAAGTTGTTGGGAGATAGCATTGAGTCTATGAACCATTTTGAATAACATGGCCATCCTAAGAATATTAAGTCTTTTAATCCATGAACACAAGATGTCTTCATATTTATTGAGATGTTGTCTAATTTTCTTCAGCAAAGTTTTGTAGTTTTCTATGGTCAAGTCTTATACCTCTTGGATTAAATATTTTCCTAAGTAATTTTTATGCTGTTGTAAATGGAATTATTTTGTTAATTTCATTTTCAGATTGAAGTGTTTTACATAAATCCCTGTGTTGATTCCTTTTTAATATTTATTTATTTTTGAGAGTGCAAAACAGAGTGCAAGCAGGGGAGGGGCAGAGAGAGAGAGGGAGACACAGAATCTGACGCAGGCTCCAGGCTCTGAGGTGTCAGCACGGACTCCAATGCAGGGCTCAAACTCACAAACCATGAGATCATGACCTGAGCCAAAGTCGGCTACTTAACCGACTGAGCCACCCAGGCGCCCTTGTATTGATTCCTTTTTAAACAATAGTCCTCTTTAAATGAAGGAAATTCTTAGTCAAGCTATATTTTTGGAAGATAGCATGGGGAAAGCCTCCAAGAGTATGCTAAGCTCTCAACACATAGTGTTGCCACAGTGATGCCATGGGTAGCACACAGTTTCTGTCTGTAAGACTGGAAGGTGATCTGACCTTCCTTCTGATGGCTAGCAAAGGATGGCTGCAGAATTGCTTGCCAGGCACAGCTTCTCCTCCACAGGCAGCATGGTTGCAAAGGTAGTATTTTAAGTTTTCCCATTGAACTCTGACTCTTCTGTAACATTGTGATGCCAAGTAGGTTACAGAGATTCTTACAGCCATTTCTCATTATGTTCCCAAAGAGCAGCCAATCGTTGGCCTCCTGGGAGAAGTTTATGCCTTGCTGCCTCTGCCCAAAGTCTCTAATGCTATCAGCCTGACATCCTCCCTTACCCTGATCCAATTTCAAATGCACTGATTAGCATTTCTCTGTATGTTTTTGCATTTTTAGTGTTCCCTTTTTAATTAAAACAGATAACGTTCCCCCTTTTTTTCTAATTGTCCTTGTATTCAGTTAATCTCAGAGAAAAAGAGAGAGAGCAAATAAGCCTTTATCCTTCATCTTCCATTTCTAATTTTTCAAAGCTATCATTTATTGAATGCATAACTATGTGCCATGGCCGTGCTAAGATTTACGTGTACTATTTATTGATTCTATTTACAACTCCATGAAATAGGCATTGTTAGGACACCAACTTGGCAGATAAGGAAACTAAAGCTGAAAGACATTAAGTAATTGGCTCAAGGCCACACTGACAGTAAATGGTAGACTCAAGGCTTGACCCTGGATGCCTTCGACTCCGAAGCCGCTCTTAATTACCATGTTGATTTTTACTCCCACGTGTTGTTATTGTCTCCCTCCTACATTTGCCTTCTGGAGTTATCACTGAGGACATCTAAATCCCACTTAGCAAGCTGTAGGACCAAAGGCCAAATTGAAACTACAGATGACTATTGCTTTTCTTAAATAATGGATTTTAAATGCTTGTAATCAATTAAAAATATTTTTAAATTAAGCAACTCAGGATTTCCACTCTTTGAAAAATCAGAAGATCTAGCAGGACTAGAACTACATAATCACACAGCAATAGTTAGTTTGTCTTTGTAGAAGCCATCCTTTATAGAAGGTGCATTCACTGTCTAGTATGGCATAGCCCCTACCCAGTTCCTTTGACTCATCTATACTATCTGCCTGATACCTAACCATCTGAATTTGTGACCCTTTGTATAATTCCACTTCTACAAGAGAAACCTCAAAATGTTTTTGAATCTCGAATTCTCATCTTTGTGGGAAATATCCCTTCTTCCTACACTCATTTTTCACATTGCCTCATTTCCAGACCCTTCATCTTGCTGGTTTCTGTCTACTGGAATTTCAAAACTTGTGAATATAGTGGAGGCAAACTCATGGGGACAGAGCACCTGAATTTCTATCTCTCTTTGGATTGCAAAAGAGGACCGTGCACATTCTCCACCAGAATTAAGCCCGACTCTGCTAAAACACCTTCCCAAAGAGATTTCCAGAAGCCATGGAAAAATTGAAATTCTAATTCTACATTCTAACAAAATTGTTCTGAACCAGAACAACAACATGTGGTCCCCAGACTGGCATGAACATTACTTTGGAACTTGTTAGATATATGAACTCTCAAGCCCCACCTTAAACCTACAGAATCAGAACTTGGTGTTTTAACAGGTCCTCCAAGGGATTCCAATGAGTGCTAAACATTGAGAGCCACTGTTCCAGAATGCTATTGTTTTGTTTTGTTTTTTTAACATCTATTCATTTTTTGAGAGACAGAGCATGAGTGGGGGAGGAGCATAGAGAGAAAGAGACACATAATCCGAAGCAAGCTCCAGGTTCTAAGCTCTCAGCAGAGTCTGATGCGGGACTCCAACCCATGAACCATGAACTCACAACCTGAGCTGAAGTTGGGCACTTAACCAACTGAGCCACCCAGGTGCCCCCCTGGATTGTTGTTGTTTGAAGAAGCTGGTGACTAATAAAGTGAAGATTTGACCTCAGCTCCAGCATGAACCCTGACCACAAACTTGCCTTCTTTCCACTACTCCTTGCCAGCAGTCACTACTTTCTTTACTAAATATCACAAATTCTCATCCAGTGGATCCATATAGAAATGCAAAAGGGACTGATGTCAAACTATGTGTGACTTTCTCATTAAAACTTTTAACATTTTTGAGTTCTGAGATATGTTTCCAATTCAAATCATCTCACACCTCTCCTATTCTCCAGGATTTTTCAAAGATAGAACAAAAACAAAAACCTCTTCCTACTCAGAATCTCCTCTAGGCCTCCAGCGGCATGATCACCTGTGACCTGGTTCAGGAAACTGACCAGCCACCAGCCAGGCCACTGGCCCAGCAAAGCCAATACCAGACACCATCCTGAGTGGCCACCACCAGCCACCATGCTTCCAAATGTGCTCCTCGGCTCTTCAGGGCCCCTTCCCTACCCACCCTATCACGTCCCACCCCTTGGACTAGGCAGCTGCAGAAGCACTTGGGTCCTTTTATGTCAAAACAGCCAAACACCAAAAAGGAAGTTTAGAGAACCCTGCTCTTTACTGTCCAAGCCACAGATGAGCTTTCCTGATGCTCTGGTAACCAAGTGCCTTGCATCAAATAGGAAATAAACTATCAGCCAGCAAAAAAAAAAAAAAAAAAAAAAGCAAAAAACAAACAAAGCCAACAAGCCAAAACAAAATATATGTGTTTCTCTGCAAGCAAGCCCAGTACGCTGGGATCTATTTAATCTAGACCTGGTGATATGGGGCGATTTTCTTTTCATTTGTTTATTTATTTTAAGAGAGAGCATAAGCATGTTTAAGGGCAGGGAGGGAGGGTACAGAGGATCCGAAGCAGGCTCTGCACTGACTGCAGGGCTGGAACTCACGAACCATGAGATCATGACCTGAGCCAAAGTCAGAAGCATAACCAACTGAGCCACCCAGGCACTGCAGGGCAATTTTCAATGGATAGGCAGTCTTAGAGTACAAGTGCCCTTCTTAATACCCATCCCCCATCCACTTCCCTTCATCAACCCTCAGTTTGTTCTCTATAGTTATGAGTCTCTTACGGTTTGTTTCCCTCCCATTTTTCCCCTTCCCACATGTTCATCTCTTTTGTTTTTTAAATTCCGCAAATGAATGAACTCATATGTATTTGTCTTTCTCTAACTGACTTATTTCAAATGGCATGATACACTCTAGCTCCATCCACGTTGTTGCAAATGGAAAAAATTTCATTCTTTTTGGTGGCTGAGCAATATTCCATTGTATATATACACCACATCTTCTTTATCTACTTATCAGTTGACTGACACTTGGGCTCTTTCTGTAGTTTGGCTATTGTTGATAATGCTGCTATAAACATCAGGGTGCATGTACCCCCTTTGGATCTGTATTTTTGCACCCTTTGGGGAAATAGCTGGTAGTGCAATTTCTAGATCGTAACATTTTATGATTTTCACTTTTAGAAGGATATCACTGATTTGGAAAAGTGTTTCCTAAACTTTTCGACATCATGTCACATGGAGAAAATTATATTTGCACAGAGTGCACAAGAATAGACACAACCAGGAATACCTAGTACCAGGATCCCTGCCAGCAGAGACTCACCCGACTGCTGCTAGGGCCAGGGGATCAATATTTCAGAGCCCTTCCAACGTACTGAGGTACTTCATGTGGCAGGGCACCCCAGGAATACAGCGCTAACATAGGTAAGATTAATAAATTATGCCAAAGCTTGTCTCTTCTCATCTGTAACTAGTTTTACTTTGGTTTATTATGTACCTTAAACTTATTACTCTATTTCCACAGCTTCAGGAAATAAACCCATAGATACATTTTTGGTTACCTGTGACATCCTTCAAGTACACACACACACACACACACTCACACTTTGCCTTTTAAAACCTTATCTTAACAGGAACTTGGTTAACCTGATCCTGGGCGACTCAGTCAGTTAAGCATCCAACTTCAGCTCAGGTCATGATTTCACAGTTTATGAGTTCAAGCCCTGCATTGGGCTCTAGGCTAACAGCTCAGAACCTGGAGCCTGCTTCAGATTCTCTCTCTCTCTCTCTCTCTCTCTCTCTCTCTCTCTCTCTCTCTCAAAAATAAACAAGCATTTAAAAATTACTTTTAAAATAAAAAATAAAATAAAACCTGATCTTAAAAGAAAAGCACTTATGCAATCATATGGTTTGTATCTTTAGATGCTTCTGCCTTTTCTTCCTTTATAAGATTGTCAAATTCCCATCATTTCATACATATTATTTTCTTAATTTTTTATTAGCTTTCCTCATACCCAAGAAATATCTAACTATTGTCAGTAGTTATACAAAACTGTATCAACACTGTAAGAGTCAAGGGCAGACAGCCCCAAAATCTTTGGCTCCTTTGGCATATTGATTATTTTTATGATTTTTTTTATTTTTAATGTTTATTTATTTTTGAAAGAACGCAAGCAGGGTAGAGGCAGAGAGGGGGGATAGACCATCCAAAGCAGGCTCTGTACTGACAGGTTGACAGCAGCAAGCTTGATGTGGGGTTCAAACTCACCAATATTCGGATCATGACCTGAGGCAAAGTTAGGTACTTAATCGACTGAGTCACTCAGGTGCCCCTGGCATATTGATTCTTTAAAATAAGTTATTTTAGGGGCAGCCTATGCAAGAAGAGCACACAGACCTCCTCTTTTTCTCGGAAGGCAGGAAAGAAACCAGCCATGTGAAAGGCACCCTCCCTGTTCGAGAAGGTAAGAAAACATCCTTATCACCAGAGATAAGAAATTCAGAGCCAAGAAGGCTGCAAAAACAACCCTTGCTCCTTTTTCCTAACTTACTACCCCAGCCTGAATTCTGTTTATAACTCCTTACTAACTGAAGCTCCCGTAGTTAAGTTTTCTATGCCCTACCAATTCCTCACAGATTTATTGTCTTTTTGCCTTAAAAGTGTAAAAACTGCCTGCCTTGGTCATTTCTTTAGGTCTCTATTTCATAATTTGGCCTCCATGCACTAACAAAACTTTGCTTTTTTTCTTCCTGCTAATCTATTTCGTGTAAATTTAATTCTAAAGTCCAATCAGAAGACCTTGAGAGTAGAGGAAGAATTTTTCCTTCCCTTCAACACCTAATCTCTTCTAAATTTCTGACACTTTCCAAAAGTGTTAGCTTCTGATTGCTGCTATAACAGATTACCTCAAATTTAGTAGCTTAAAGTCATGCAAATGTATTATCTTACAGTTCTGCAGATTGTGTAAGGATGCAGGTCTGATTCCGGTTTCCCCTCTGACCTTGAAGGCCAGCTAACACCATTAACATTTCTGAGGGCGGGCCTAAAGATGGAGGTTAAGACTAGTCACACCCTACCTGAGGGTCCTAGTTATGCCCTACCTGAGGGTTCTGGGTCCACTCTGTAATTGGTTAAAGTTACTGTCAATGATGTGATGCTATATTGATTGGACCCCTGTAGCTGTGTCACAATTTCCTGTAACTTCCCCTTCCCAAACTCATAAAAGGCCCTGCCCCCCATGTTTGGGGCTCGCTCCACATGGATCCAGTGTGTTGTTGAAATCTGTGAGCCCGTGCTTATATAAGCCCATAATAAAGCCCTTTGCTTTCGCATGCGTGCTTCGGCCTCCCTGGCGGTCTCTGGTTTTGGGGGGCGGTATTAAAATCTGGGTACAACAATTGAAGGTCTGAAACAGGTTTCATGAGGCTGAAAGGACACAGGTCTGAACCAAACTGACTCCATGACAGGCTTCAAGTTTCCCCTCTGATCTTGGAAGCCTAAGTGTCAGTTTCTTAGAATCATTAGACAATGAAAGGGCACAGATTGCTCAACCAGGGACCACCCTAGTAACACCCAATCAGAAGCAGCCAGCTAAAATGCTTAACATTCCTAAGGGCAGTCCTAGAGATAGAAGCTCTAGATAATCACTTATTGCTTAAGGCTAATTTCATCCTACGTGGGGGTCCTTAGCCCACTCTGTAATTGGTTAATTTCAAAGATACTCTAATGTTGTGATTGGGTCCCACCAAAAGTAACAAACGCTCTAAACAATGTGTATGGTTAAATTTGCTGCCAATGCTGTTACCCGATAATGATTGGATTACTGTACCTATGTCTCAACTTCCTGTAACTCCCCCTTCCCAAAACCCATAAAAACCCTGCTCAGCCCTTGTTCGGGGCTCTCAGCACAGATCCACTGTGTTGGTGAAGTCTGTGAGCCTGAGCTTAAGCCTGGCGAAATTAAGCCCATAATAAATGCCCTTTGCTTTTGAATACGAGACTCGGTCTCCCTGGCGGTCTCTGGTTTTTGGGGACGATATTGCGATGTGGGCATAACAAGGTTAAAATCAAGATGTAAATAGGGCTACATTCTTTCAGAAGACTCTAGGAGAAAATCTGCCTGAGTTTTCCAACTTGTAGAACATATGTAGCCTACATTCCTTGGCTGTGGACTCTGACCAGTAATGTTACCATTCCTACCTCTGCTTCTGTCCTCACATCTTCTTCTCAGGCTCTGCTACTCCTGCCTCCCTCTTTCTCTCAGGAAGACCCTTGTGATTACCTTGGGCTCACCCCAATATTCCAGGACAATCTCCCCACCTCCAGGTCTGTTCCCTAATCACATCTGCAAAGTCCCTTTTGCCATGTAAGTTAGTGTATTCACAGGTACTCCAGATTACAACATGAACATCTTTGGGGGATTATTCTGCCCACCACACAAGACATTAATTTCTTTCTTATCAATCAGAATTAAACCCAGAGTAGCAGCATTCTTCACTGTCTCTACTACATTCTTTACAATAAAATTGTCAGTGAGTCAAGACTTATCAAATGTTTTATCAGTCAGGATGGTTTCAGTTACAGGGAACCAAAATCTCAACTCAAATTGAGGAAATTTCTTGACTCACAAAACTTAACATGGCTGCTGCAAGAGAAATAAGGCTTTCAGGGAAAGCTTAACGCAGTAAAAGTCAACGACTGCACTTATTAATTTAGGCTTGTTATTGGAGCTGGGGAATGAGACCAAACAATCAGTTCATTTATCCAAGCTTCATGATGTAGCACAATAGCGAGGAATGATTAGAAAGGGTGCTGGTTCAAAACAGGAGAATTGATAGAGGTCATTTGTTTATTTCAGTTTTTCTTTTAATACAGTAGCTAAGAAAGATGTGACCTGTGGGTCTAAAAGCTTGTCTAAAAGCTATAGCAGCAATGTAAAAGCTTCAGTTAATTGAGTTCTAAGGCTTAGACTAAACTTACTGGTTCCTCACAGTGTATAAATTCCAGCTGACAAAATTACTCAACATTTCACCATGAGTAGCCAAACTTCCTATGAATTATTCTTTCTTTCCCTCACACATCATTATCCATTAATGCAAGGCCAGTCCTAGTCATCCTCCATCCTTCACCCAAAGGAGAAGCCTATGACTGCTTATCTCTATTAGGGAACAAACTAGCCATACCTTCACAGAATTAGGGACTCCCTGGGGAAATCTTGATTCAAAATTATTTGTTAATGCGTGCCTAGGTGGCTCAGTCAATTGAGCCTCTGACTTCAGCTCAGGTCACACTCTTGCAGGCTTGTGAGTTTGAGAGAGCTCTTCATTGGGCTCTCTGCTTTCACTGTGGAGACTACTTCAGATCCTCTGTCTCCCTTTCTTTCTGCCTCTCTCATGCTCACTCTCTCCCTCTCTCTCTAAAATAAATAAAAATTTAAAAATTTATTTGTGGGGCACCTAGGTGGCTCAGTTGGATAAGTGTCCGACTTCGGCTCAGGTCATGATCTCACGGTTCGTGGGTTTGAGCCCTGCATCAGGCTCTGTGCTGACAGCTCAGAGCCTGCTTCAGATTCTGTGTCTCCCTCTCTCTCTGCCCCTCCCCCACTCATGCTCTGTTTCTCTTTGTCTCAATAGTAAATAAAAACATAAAAAATTTTTAAAAAGTATTTGTTAATGCTTAATACTGTTTTTTAAAAAAAAAAACTGTAAAGGAGGTTATGCTATCTCAATCTTGAATTTACTCTTAAAATATCAACTTCTCTCAGAAATCAAATAATTTTTGGATTAACAATTAAATTGGTTAAATATGTCACAACCCTACAATTAGTTACAATTCCTCTGTTAAAAGATTTTAATTCTCTATTATGAAAATATATTTATTTAAAATATCCTGTTGGACAAGGAGAAAAAAGTTAGAAAAATCATATAGTCTAATCTCATATTTAAAAAGATGCTAATGAAAATTATGAAAAGTTGCAAGTCACTATAATACTTATGTGGCATCTGCCAAAATTGACTCAGTAATTTATCATCCTCCCCACCCACTGGGAAAAGACTTAAAATAAAACTGATTATGATTCTAAAATGGTAATGATAAGGATAATCAAATGCTTATAATCAGGTTTTTTAAAATTTAGAAAGGTGTACATTTAATGCATTATTCCTCCTCCACTCCTGAAAGCTGATGCTTCTTCAAATGGACTGCATCTTAGAATTAAGGAAATAGAGCAATAATTTCTAACAGATACACTACTCCAATCCCACCCATTATCAACACACCACCATCACTTGTTAATCCAATTCTACAGAAGGATTTGAGACATATTGTGTAAGAATTAAATAATACTTTGTGCCAGGCAGTGTACTAAGCACTTTACATGCACTTTAACCTGCACAGTAATTATTTGATGTAGGTGCTGTTACCCCATTTTATAGATGAAACAGAAGCAGTGAGGATGTAAGTCACTGTACAGCTTGTAAATTGCAAAGTGTGGATTTCATCTCAGAGACCCTGTAAATCACATCATACTCTTAATAGTGTAGAGCCTATCTTAAAGGCTATAGTAAATCACATCAGATTGTAGTCGTTCTATAGGCCAGGCATTTTACTTATACTTTATTTCCTTTGGTAATGAAAACTTTAAAAATAGTCTCCTTAGGCTCATTCTGCTAACAATCAACTCAATCATTTGGAGGAGTTTTGAGAATGTAGAGACAGATAAAGGAGTTTACAGATGCTGTTCAGTTGTATCAGTTAAGTGGATATTTTCATATACAATTTTAAGTGTCTATATCTTGTTATCTTCTAAAACAAATGGTAAGATAAAGTAAAATTTTCAAGTTTGATAGTTAAGATTCTTAAATACCATAGTTTGCATTTAAAAGGATAATTTTCTAAGGCAGTGTGATAATGTGATGTTTTAAATTTTAAAATTAAAACAAGTTAATGATAAGTCTCTGTGCTACTTTTTATCTCTAATTCTTAAGGATTGTCTTCATTATTTAGGATGGGAGGGGAAAATAACAGTTTTCTCACTCAAGTGTTAGATTCTAGACAAATGCAAGATTTTAAAGATCAGATTGTAATTAAAAAACAAAATGCTAGGTCATTTGCTATCCAGTGTCTCTGTTGGACCAGTTAGAAATTGAGAATGTCTAGGAATTTCTACAGTAATTTGGTAGTGCTGTCACATTAAAGTATGTCATTTTGCTAGTAATTTCTGAAAATGTATTTTACAAAAATTTGTTTTTGACAGCAATTTAGGAGTTAAGACTGGTCGTTCACATATAATTCGAGAAACACTACTCTTAGGTGGTTTTCCCCAGAAGCCAAGGCCAGTTCATTTGCCCATCCTTTCCTAAAACAACTAAGTTTGTTACTTTTCTCCTAGTCATCTCCTCACAACTATTGGACTTGGTGTCAAAATTTCATTCCTAAACTGTAGCATCTTTAAATAATGCTCTGTGGTATCCTGCTTACTATGAATTCCAAAGTAGACATTAGGCAGCCTTCTTAGTACCTTGTGTAGTGTAGACTTTAATGTTCCTGTTGCTATTCCATTGCTAGAAGCAAGAAATTGCAGGCCTGTGATCACATGTATTATTTTTTTAATTCAGAGGAACCAATTTTTACATTTTAATCTTGTCCTGTTTTTTTTTTGATTCAGAACTTGTAATTCCTTATAGCATAGAGGTTCTTTTCCTACCTTTTCTATTCCCCCCAAAATATGTATTGAGTGCTTATATTCATTGTGTTCTAGGTAAGGGGCATAACAGTGGAAAACAGAACTAGTTTTAAACTTTCAAAAGCAGACATGTCTTAAAAATAAATCTCTCCATAAGTTTCTACCAAAAAAAAATCAAAAAATTTTTAAATGTTTATTTACTTTTGAGCAAGAGAGAGAGAGGGCAAGGTAGGGGAAGAGAGAGAGGGAGACAGTGGTTTTGAAGCCCAAAGTGGGCTCTGCGCTGAGAGCTGAGAGCCCCACAAGGGGCTCAAACTCAAAACCCAAGAGATCATGACCTGGGTGGACCAAAGTCCGACACTCAACCACATGAGTCACCCCTGCCCCCCCACCGCTTGCCTTTAATTTTAGCCTTCTACAGGAAAGCAACTAAAGTTAATAGTCTCCTTTGTCTTTCCATTTCTTTCTCTAGATTCATACATACCTACAGATGGACATATTATATTTCTTTAGATTAAATAAAAATATCTGACTGCTGGTAGTAAAATTCTCCCATCTCCTCCACACTGCCACAAACACCACCATCACCACCTCTACCACGCCCCCCCCCCCATGTCCATTACCCTGTCTGATCACACTCATTTCCATTTTCTCTTTCCTTGGGAGAAGAGAAACCCTTATTATGGAGAAACGGACCACTTTTGCCTTTCCCTCGTGTTATTCCTCCCATTTGTCATCTCTGTTCTTTACACACAATTCTATTGTTCAGTGTCCACAGAATCCCTTGGACTACCACCTGTGGCTCAATCAGTAAAAAAAAATGTTCCCACAAGGACACTGCTCTAAGGGAACCCACAGCTGCTCCTGTGGAAGCTTAAAGTCACCCATCAAGAAAGGAACTCCTCCCTCCCTCCAGGTGTTTCTTCTGGGTTTTGTACCCAGATTGGGTTTTCCTCCCTCACCCCAAGGGGGGGCACGGACCTTCTTGGTTCCAACAGCTCCAGCAATGGGGATGCAGCCACGTGCAAGCACACACACACACACACACACACACACACACACACACACGTACAAGGAAGAGAAGGGCAGAGAGAGAAGGAGACGGAGGATCCAAAAGTGGCTCTGCATTGACAGCAGAGAGCCCAATGCAGGGCTCTAACTCACCAACCCACAAGATTGTGACCAGAGCCAAAGTCAGAGAGCCACCCAAGCAACCCCCAGAAATCAAATAATTGTTGATGACTAGATTCATTGCCCTTGCCTGGACCTGCCAAATGACAAATGATAAGAGAATAAATACTTATAATGACAGTAGGTATGATTTTGAGTGAGTATGTGATTTCAAAATAATTTTAAAATGAAGAGATTTCTTGGCCACTATCAAATGAACAGAGATTTATGTCGCTATTTTATAAGAAGAGAGCAATAAAAAAAGTGTATCTAACAAAAATGCTTCATAATATTATCCAACTAACCGATAAATTGGCAAGGATGTTCAACCAACATGGTGGAATAACTTGAAGGGCATAGCCAAGGATATTTCCTATGCATGTTCTATATTGCAATGACATCATTCTGGCAAGATTATTAAGACAGGATGTGGACATGCCCAAGGCAGGCCTGGCATGGCCATCAGTGGGGGCTGGGACAGAAATGTCACTTCCCTCCTCTCAGTATCCTCTCAGAGTCTATATCTGTAAGATAGGAAAGGAAAGGCAAATTTCTAATTCACCAGCAATTAAAATTAGAGGAGGCTTGGCCCTCAACCCTTGTATTTCTCTCTTTTCACTCTCTTCCTCTCACCCGCAAGACTGGGTTTGGAGGGCAGGGTGAAGAGAGCTGGCAACTACTATGAGCAAGTTCCGCAACCCCTGACCAGCCTCTTCCCATGACTGGTGACTGTTTAATGAGCTGTGCATCCCCCACAAAAACAAGAGTGTCCCTCTGTGTGGCCTCTGTCCCTCTGCACAGCCCCTTCCCGGTGACCCTCACCAAATCTCTGAACTGGGTGAGGAAGCCATCCTGGTAATCACTGCCCATTCTACTCACCCCCTCACTGCACCTGCCCTAGAACCTGGGCCTAGGCCAGAGGAGCAGGGGGAAGAGAAGGCATTAGTAGGAAAAAAAAAATAGGAAAACAAAAGAACAGACTCAGCTTTGAGGACTTCCAACCACAAAAGAAATTATATATAAGTATATATATCTACTATATTGATGGAAAGACTTCATTTTCTTTTCCCAAAGAAATAAAATGGAGAAATCCTCTTGAGGTGGGGGGGGGGGGGGGAACCACCTATGATGTGGACCGAGTATGAACCAAGGCCTCAAGTTCCCTTTTGAACACTTCCAAATCGATTTTACATAAGTGCCTAGACATTTTATATAAATGGCCTATCAATATGTTCTGCTTGTGGTTGTTTGTTCTCAGGATGAGTTGCTGCTTTCCCTGCCATGCTAAAGACCTATGGTCCCAATTGTGGCCAAAGTTGCTTGGTATTCTTTTCTCCTATCTGGGAAATTCCAACTTATCTTTCTAGTAACGGAGTCACCTATTTTGCTTGTACCATTATCAAAGAATTGTAAAGCTTTAACTTTTACTCAAAACTGCACTATCCTTATCAACCACGGACTTCAGGAAAAGTAAAGAGAACCAATGACATTAGAAAACTAAAATATGCACAGCTCTCAAAAACACTGGAACTTCCATTAACCTTGACAGCAATGAGATGGACCTTCTCTACCTTGTCTGGTCACCTCCTGGCTGAGCTAATTATAGGTTACTCCATTCATTTGAAAATCTTATTTCTACACCCAGATTTTACCTTACTTCAGATTCATGTGACTAAATACCACAAAATATTCATTGAACAGGTTTGACCTGCATTTCTAAAACACCTGCTACATGATCTGAAATCTGGAGATATTTCTTTTGGAAAAAATGTCAGAGAAAACTGCCTTGGAGCTTTGATGAAAAACACCCTTGGCAGAGAATGCTAACTTACACAAGAGTAAAATCTTAAGGAGTTGGAGTCATACTTCCTAACAAAAAAAGACACATCCATTTCTAATGATCCTAGATATACATTCAACTGAGAGACTTCAAATTGAGGATTCTTATAAATTCTCCAAAAGCTGATGACTATAGAAGTGAACTGCTGCTTCTCCAAACTAGGGAACAAGTCAGACGTTAATAGCTTCCGCCAAAGACAACAAAATCATATTAATTTTCTGATTCTTCAACCTTTTTATTTCCCTTTCCTCTACCATTAATCTTGCCTATTATTGTATTCTAATACCCTCTATCAGCTGACTAAAAGCTTTATCAATATGATCTCTCCTATCTTCATAGGGATGGCCTTCTATTATTTAGGAAAAACAAATAAAATTCTTTGGTGTGTTTTCTTAAACTATAGCTACTGCTCTGATTCAACTGATAGTCTGATTTGTAATCCCTCACCTAATCCTACTGACAAAAATGTGTAAGTTGTGCCTTTAGACACCTCAGAGAGTAAATTTCCTTCTACATATTTGCTCTGTATAAGTTTTTCTCACATAATTAACCCGAATTTCAGTCTTGTAAAAATTGGATTTTGATATTATGTCAACAAAATGGTTCTTCTGGGGTCATTACAACAACAAACCTAAACCAACAGAGATGAAAACTAATATTTGGGCTATCTTTGCTACAATACTTGGTTTGTTCTCTTTAGAGACTCTGCAGCCTTCTTTGCAGGAACTGTTTAACCACATTTTTAAAAATCTTCCTACCTTAAGATAATACCCATCATTGTCTCATTCCTGTTGAATTAAATAATACTTATATTCTCAATCGAGTCTGTGCTTCTCTAAATCAATAATGTTTATGAAAATATGACTTATGTTCTTGAATCCCAAAAGGCAGTTTCAATTTATATTCATTAGCCAGAGTTTTCATGCATAAACACATAACTCGATTTCCTCTTAGCTACCCAAGGAAATTTTTATGCTTTTCCATGCATCTATATAAATAGTGCAAGTCAAGCAAAACAACTTGTGACTGTGCTAAGAGGAAAAGCCACTGGTTCTCTGGAAAAGACCAACAGGACTTCAGGTTATGTTCTCACAGCCTGAGTTTGAACAGCTTCTGTCTTCAGGATTTATTACAATACTAATAACCATTTTGTTCTATGTAACTGGTTGCATTGCCATTTACCAGTACATACTGTCCATATCCTTAAATGCTACTGCGAATCCCTTGTCACATCAAAGGATTTAACTACTTGGTATGCAACAGGAGTAACTGACACTAATCCTAGTCCAACTACAGAAAATATTCTCTGAACAACCTCTTTTTCAAATTTTTTTACATTTCTTTATTTTGAAAGACAGAGCACAAATAGGGGAGGGGCACAGAAAGAGGGAAACACAGAATCTAAAACAGGCTCCAGGCTCCGAGCTGTCAGCACAGAGCCCAATGCAGGGCTCAAACCATGAGATCATGATCTGAGCTGAAGTCAGACGCTCAACCTGAGTGAGCTACCCAAGCACCCCTGGACAACCTCTTGATGAACAAAGCAACAACTTCTTAGTGTGGCTAGGAACTAGTCTACATTGATAGTTAAGCCATAGTGATTTCATGTTAAACATAAACAATTTCCCAAGATATCAATAGCCAATGAGGCCATTCTGTACCATAATGGAGCGAGATAAAAACAAGACCATTCCACAATCATGTCTGAACACAGAAAAAAATGAAAATACATACCCACCACAAAATAACCTTACATTCATCTACCTTGACTATATGAATAACTATTGATTTTTAAACAATGAAAACTTTAGGTTTTCTCCATTGCTCTTGTTTTCTAGATGAGAATTATCAAGATATACAGTTAGAGAATTATCCCCACTTCCTGACAGCATTCATTTCCAAGGAAAGCCCTACTTCCTTGAACCCTTCCCATTATCATCTAACTAAGCCCAAATCCTATAGTAGTCCTTTCTAATCTCGTCTCACTAAGACTCCCCATATTACCTATGATGTGTAGTCTCTGTCACTGCAAGGAGTCCGTAAACCCAGTTTTGTTTGGTGGTCATCAGCTGAAGGTCATTGATGGCAGAATTAAGATTTGGAATGTATTCCCTTTTGGCAATGTGGTCAAAGAAGTCCTCTCTCAAGAGGTAACTTTTTTTTATCAAGGCCTACTGAAAATGAAGCAGAAAGCCACATTCTAGGCAGAAAGAATAGCTAATGGAAAGGCCATGAGCAAAGGGGAAGTTTGGTGTGCTAAAGGAACACCAGGGAAGTCCAAGTAGCTAGAGTTGAGTGTATGAAAGAAGGATATGGGTGGGGCACCAGGTTGGTTCAGGTGGTCGAGCGTCCAACCTTGGCTCAGGTCATGATCTCATGGTTCATGAGTTTGGACCTCACATTGGGTTCTGCACTGACAGTACGGAGCCTACTTTGGATCCTGTCCCCTTCTCTCTCTGCCCCTCCCCCACTTTCTCTTGCACATGCACATGCACTCTCTCTTTCCATCTCTTAAAAATAAACATGAAAAAAAAGGGACACTGGGGTGGCTCAGTCTGTTAAGCATCTGCCTTTTGTTCAGGTCATAATCTCACAATTTGTGAGTTAGAGCCCCTTATCAGGCTCTCAGAGCTTCTCTCTCTTCTCTCTCTCTCTCTCTCTCTTTCTCTCTCTCTCTTAAAAATAAGCATTTTTTTAAAAAGAAAGAATAATAGAGGTAAGCAATGACCTTAGAGAGAAAACACACATAATACATAAAGAGTAATAAGTGAAATCTCCTAAATCAAAGACTTTTTAAAACTTGTATTATGTTGAAAGGAGGGTTTGTAGCAAAAGAGAAAAGTGCTTTTTAAAAATGAATATGGCTGATGAGTGGAGAACAGGTTGTAGTGGGGCGAGAGTGGAAAGGGGAAATAGAATAAGAGTCAATTATAGTAGTTGAAGAGAGAAATAATGGTGTCTTAAAGTATGGCTGAGTAGAGATGTTCAGAATATATTTGGAAAGCAGAAGGCATCTGTATTTGCTCATGAAGGGGTGGGTATGGGATATGAGAGAAAGAGAAAAGACAAGAACATATACAAAGTTAATTGCTTAAGCAATTGGGTGAAAGGCAATGCCAAATTACATTAAATGGAGAAAAGTAATAACTGTATCACACTGGAATAGCATGAAATTAAGGTTTTGAGGGTTTTGGTTTAGTTTTGTTTTGTTTTTAATTTTGGACGCTCATTATAAATCCCAGTAGACCGCTGGGTATATAAAACTAGAGCTCAGAGAAGTTGAAGCTACAAATCAATATTTGTGTTTTCACCCTAAATATGGTATTAAAGGAATAAACTTAAATTGGGTCATAATCAGGGAAAAGCAAAAGTCCAAGGACTGAGCCTGGGGGCACTTTATTTACAGGTCTGAAAGGAAGGGGGTCCAGCAAACTACATTTAGATGGAGTAACTAAGAAGATTGGAGAAAAAACAGGAGAGTGGTGTCTTTTTTGAAAAAAGTAAAAGTAATTGACTATGTTAAATAAAGCCGAAAGGTTAACTGAGATAAAGACCTAGAACCACCCATTGAATTTGGCAATATGAACATCACTGGTGACCTTCATAAAAGCAGTTTTAGTGGAGTGATAGAGGTACAAAGACTGGAGAAGTATCCATATAGAAATAATAAGCAATGGAGTGGAGACAGTGAGTGTAGGATATGCCTCTGGAGAATTTTGTTATAAAGAACAGAGAAATCAGGTGGTGGTTGGAGAGGAATGTAGAGGCGAGGTAAGGCTTTTCAAGACTGGAATCATTAATGCATCTTCTTGTGCTGCCAGGAATGATTCAACAATGGCAAAAATTTGATGATGCAAGAGACAGATTACTGCAGGAGCAAAGTCCTCAGAAGCATAAAGGATGGCATCCAAGGTCCAAAAGGCAGGGTTGGCCTTGAGAAGGATGGGGTATCCATTATAAGAGTGGGCAGAGTTTACAGGTTCGGATGCAAATCAGTGGATGGTTTTAGCAGTCAGATGGGGTGAAAGCTCTCTTCTGCTTACTTCTATCTCTCACTGAATTAATAAGCAAGTCTTTAGCTAAGATTTAAAAAGTAGAAGAGTTTATTAAAGATTTGAGTAAAAGCAGTGTAAAATGTCACCATGGAGTAAAAAGAGCAACTCAACTACAGAAAATATAGTAAAATTGCCTATTTGGGGTAGTGGTCCAAACTTTGAGGTGAGACCGTCTATGCTGTTGTGTGGTTGAGGTGAGGTGGAAAAGAGATCAAAGAACTGAGACAAGAGTGTTATCTGGGCCATCTCTGTGCATGATGACAAAAGCCAAAATGTTTGGAAAGACAGAGTAATGGCCAAGATGTCAGTTGAGAATACAAGAAAAAGTTACAAGTGGAAGTCTGAAAGAATTTTCTTCAAAGGATATGGATTTTTCAAAGGAGGAAAGAAAAGTTATCTGAATCAACAATTGCCAAAAAAAAAAAAAAAAAAAAAAAGGAGAGGGGAGTGGAAGAACCTACCAAAACTTGAGGACTGGCATAGGAGAAAAAATGTGCATTACTTAAGAAGACTTAGAGCAGGAATACAAAGGTCGTGTACAGAAAAGAGTTTGAGGATTCTACTTACAAAATGCTAGCTAGAGGGCATAATGAAGAGTTTGCAGAGTCAAAGAAGGATATGAGCTTGTTTCACAAAAGCATCAAGCTTTAAAGAGATAAAGATCTGTAGAGTTGTACAGAAGGTTCCAGCATGTTGTGAACCGAAATGAGCAGGTTGACAAGAATTTATGAGATTAGACTGGCTGGTCTCTTTTGGAAGGGTGTAGATGGGTGAAGACATGTAATGGCAGCTTCCTCTTAAGGTCTGATTTTTGCACAGTTGTGTGAGGACTCAGAGCATGTAAGTTCTGTTGGTATGAAGGTTGGGACAGAAGTTCACGTCAGGGGCTCCTAGGTGTCTCAGTCAGTTAAGCGCCCAACTTCAGCTCAGGTCATGATCTCACAGTTTGTGGGTTCAATCCCCACATTGGCCCTGTGCTAATAGCTCAGAACTTGGACCCCACTTTGGATTCTATGTCTCCCTCTCTCTGTTCCTCCCTTGCTCACACTCTGTCTCTGTCTCTCTCTCTTTCTTTCTAAAATACTTTTTAAAACATTTTTTAAGTTTATTTTACATTGCTAATTCTTATTTCATTTACTGGCATCACTTCAAAGGTTTTTTTAATGGATTTCCTTGAATTCCTAGAATAGAAGTCACCTTAATGCACTATATATACTGCAAATTCCTTATAGGAACAAATCATTGTTCTTATGGATCTTCTTATCTCATAGTACTATAAGTATGATATTGCATATACCCAAGGTTATTGACTGCTTATCGATTGCTTTTAGCAGAGAGTCAGTGATCTTTTATAAGTGAGGACCATATCAATTTGATCCTTTTGAATGAAGAGAATAAATAAAATGGGAAGAAGGGAAGAATCAGTCAGTAAGATAAAAGAATTCCAAAAAGTCCTCTCTCCCCTACACTGATGAAAAATCTCTATGTGATTCAACAAGAAAGTATTTTAAGTGTTGCTACTCTATGAGGTACAGTATCCAAGTTAGGTAATAGAGTAAGTTATCAGATTCAGCAACAGAAGACCTGAGTTCAAGCCCTGGTTCAGGAGCTTACCTGACATATAAACTCTGTGAAAATCACTCAGTGTCAAGTCCAATTTTTCTATAATGCCCCCACTTCACGAGGATATTATGAAGATAAAGTAAATGAATGAGTGCAGGAGAGATTTGCAAGGTCTATAATGCTATGCAAGTGTAAGCAATTGTTTTCATTTATTCTGCAGAGGAAATGGGAACACACAATGTGGGAGCACTGAGGGGCTTCCAGGGAGGAAAAGCCTGGGTGGAACATTTAAGTGGCAGTCAGAGAGGAAAGTAGTGGGCCAGGGAGAGAGGGCTACTGAGAAGGGGGGAAATACAGAAACTGTATGTTAGGAGGTCAAAAATTAATTTCTCAACCTTGCATGTTATTAATGACAGTGGCTGAAGTAATTGCCCTTTAATCAATTGAACATAATTTTCTATATTATCCTTGGTATATTATGCCTTTGATAAAGTATCTCAGTTCCAGAAATACTTGAGAATTAGTGTGGTTAGTATATCCCTTTTCCTAATATATATCATAATACAAGTGTTCATTGACCAAGTAGCAATGTCTATAAGTTCTGGAAGCTCTAGGTTTTTTGATGCAGCCAAGTCTGGCCTCTGATCAATGGTAACAAATTACACAATAAAACCAGGGAAAAGGACCCCAAGTCACGAGTCTGTAGGAATAAGAATTTTTGGTAATTTCTGACTCTCTCCTCCTATTCCCATCTTCTCTTCTACACACTGTTGCACAAAGAGTCCTCTATAAGGCTTACTTCTAACTCCACACCCTGGATTTCGTATATCCCAACCATGCCACAAAAGCTATTCAATCTTGAAATTCAAACTCAAAGTATAGGGGCACCTGGCTGGCTCAGTCAGAGGAGTGTGTGGCTCTTGATCCCAGTGTTGTGAGTTCGAGTCCCATGATGGGTGTAGAGATTACTTAAATAAATAAAACTTAAGAAATAAAAGACTCAAAGTATGATCTTCATTCTTATCCTTTGGATTCTTCTTTCACCAGCTTAAACAACTAAGCTCTTATATGTCTAAACAGAGAAAGAAAAAGAGTAATTACAGCACAAGTTTCTACATTTTTACTGTACACAAAACAATGAATAAATGATGCTAAAAAGTTGCCTGTTAGTAGGTGATAGCTTTTTTTGTTGATTGTTTGAATTTCAAATCACATAATTGTATTAACATACACAACATACTTGCCAAGTGCCACGTGCTTTGCCAACATTTAAGAGTTAAAAAAAATTACCATTGTTATTCATGTATTATGGATAAGACACTGAGGCACAGAGAGGTTAAATAACTTGCCCAAATGTATACATCTAGGACGTTGGAATCTGCACTCAGATAATCTGACTCTGAAGTTCAAACACTGGACTTGCCTGGCAGAGAGCTGATTAAAGTCCTAACCTCATGGCCCATCCCTAAGTTCTATGTTTTTATATCATTAAATAAGAAAACATAAAAGCCCCTTACCTCATACTTAGCACATAGCAACGAATCACTAAATAGTAGTTCATTTAATCACATATAAACACATCCTAAATAGTTAGAGGTAGAAGTCCTTTCCCATTAAATTCCCTTAGTGACAATTTCAAGGTCTGTAACTTTCGTCCCCACAGAATTAACTTTTTCTAACTTGTGACTAGAGCAAGCTGATGTCATTGCTTTAAAGGTCTCAAGGACATAAAACCTATATAATTCAGGTAAAAAAAAAAAAACACCAGCACTGCAGCTGCTAGCCCCAACTGCTTTATTTCTGGACAGATTTCCCTTCAGCACTTGGTGGAATCATCCATCTGAAGCCAGCAATATAAAACTTACACACATAGCGTGTGCTGGAAAGGAAACAGAATGCCTCCGTCACACTATTTCTGAATGATTATAATCATCCAGTTCTGTGTTAGAAGTCTCCTGACAAACTAGCATAGCCAGCGGAAGTGGTTGGTAGCGACTTTTAATCATTCTGCCATCAATATCATCTGAAAAAGTGCAAAAAATATACCAGGCTTACATCACATCTTCAGTTGACCAGAAACCAATTTTAGAAAATCTTAGAGCAGAGTTACATGCTCCACTTTCTGAAAAATATGATAATAATATAGGTACAAAGGGATGATTTTGCAGAAATCCTGAAGCACTTCTGGTAAAATATCACTAAATATATTTACTGCGCCTTACTACCCAAAACTGAACAGAGCCCATGGGAACTTTGAGGACTCTGGCCATCTTTGTGGAAAAATCGAGGTAAATGGGGTGATTTGATAAGTCCAACTTCAAATTTGTGCTTTTTTACTGGAAAATAATTTGATATTGAAATTCCAAGACCATAATAATTAAGTTCACTTTGGAAGCGCTGGGAGCATCGGAAACAACTTAGGGTGAGTTTTATAGACATTTTTGTGTTATTCTGTTTTTGCTCTTAATTGTTTTTCTCCATGTTTCTGAAATGTATGTAATAGACATTAGATTTTCTTTTCATGCCCTGTATTCTCGGCCAAACTGACACCAAATTTCTACTGCAGTCTGGCACATCTCCATTTTTCAAAGCATTTTTTTTCATATGGCTCCAAAGAAAGAGAAAAAAAATGATGATGATGAAGCAGAAGTCTTCACGGCTCTCCATCTGCACACCCTCTTCTATCTGTGCAGGTGAAATTATCCATGTTGACTTTTTTTATGAATGAGCTTTAAATTTTTTTAATGTTTATTTATTTTTGAGAGACAGAAACAGAGCACACGCAGGGGAAGGGCAGAGAGAGAGAGAAACATGGAATCTGAAGCAGGTTCCAGGCTCCAAGCCATCAGCACAGAGCCCAGCGCGGGGCTCAAACCCACAGACCGTGAGATTATGACTCGAGCGGAAGTCGGACACCCAGGCTCCCCTCCATGATGATTTAAAATAAATTCCCAGGGGCGCCTGGGTGGCTCAGCCGGTTAAGCATCCGGCTTCCGGCTTCGGCTCAGGTCATGATCTCACGGTTCCTGGCTTCGGCCCGGCGTCGGGCTCTGTGATGGCGGCCAGCTCAGAGCCTGGAGCCTGTTTCAGATTCTGTGTCTCCCTCTCTCTCTGACCCTTCCCTGCTCTTGCTGTCTCTCTCTGTCTCTCAAAAATAAATTTAAAAAAATAAAATAAAATAATTAAAATAAAATAAAATAAACCCCTGAATCCATTCTTGTTCAGTTCTTCATCTTTTAATTTATAATCCTCCTTTTGGAATTCAATAAATTAAAAAGATAACAAATGTAAATCATTCAACAGAGCTTTCTGCAACAGAAGCTTTAAGTGAACCCTCTAAGAAAAATTTCTAAATAGTAAATTTAATCTATAACTACATTAAGATGTTACTATAAATTTTACTCTAAGTTCTAGATACCATGAGTTTAATTTTAATGTTAACTGAAATACTTCTCCTACCCCCAAAATGTCTTCTTTTCACATGGCTCTAGTTCACTAGTTCCCTAATTTGATACTACCATAGTCTTTCCTCTGATGCAGACAATAAAAAGAGCCACTGTCTGCAGAAGACAAGCATAATGAGTAATAGGAAATATTCAAGAAGAAAGAGGTAATTAGAAGCAGAAGAGAAAGCATTCCCTAGTCTTTTTTTTCATAAGCAATGTGGAGTTATTATCTCTGGCAGAGAGCCTGACCTTGAGGAGTGAGCTAAAGCACCAGTAGTGATCAGTGATGGGAAGAGGTAGCAGGATTATAGGACCTAAGGAGCACGAGGGCGGCTTGCATGGGTTATGGGCGGGCACCCCTGGCAGGCTGTGCAGCAGCATATAGACAAGCGACAGAAGAGAGTCCCCACAAATGCCCAACCAAGCTGGTCTGGGGCACCTAGGAGAGAAAGAGGCAGGTCACCAAGACACCTTCCACTTAGCGCCCTAATTCTCACATAACTGAATCCGGTCAGAATGGGGGCAGAGAGAGCCTGAGCTCCAGACACAGCTATTACTCCAGTTCTGTGTGAACCTGGGCCAGTTGCTTTCCCTCTCTGTGCCTCATTTTCCCCACCTGAAAAATGAAAAACAAAACAAAAAGTGCCCATCAACTGATGAATGGATAAAGGAGACCTGGTATATATACACAGTGGAATGTCATTCAGCGGGAAAAAGAATGACATCTTGCCATTTGCAACAACATAGATGGAGCTAGAGAGTATAACACTAAGTGAAAAGTCAGAGAAAGATAATTACCAAATGATTTCACTCATATGTGGAATTTAAGAAACAAAACAAATGACCGAATGGGGAGAAAAGAGAGAGGGGAGAGAGCACAGGGTGATTAAATTTTAAAAACATTTTTAATGCTTATTTATTTTTGAGAGACAGCACAAGCAGTGGAGGGATACAGAGAGAGAGAATCCAAAGCAGTCTCCAGGCTCCGAGGTCTCAAACCAGGAACCATGAGATCATGACCTGAGCTGAAGTCTGAGGCTCAACCGACTGAGCCACCCAGGTGCCCCCCAAAATGTTTTTAAATAGTGAGTCCTGGGTCAAAAAGAAATCAATTTAAAAGAAAAATTTTATTTTACCTGTGGGCCAGACAAAGAACTGAACTTTAAGAAGAGGTAAGGATAATCTAGTCAGGACAGTGAGGCTGTTAGTCCTGACCTTGATCTGCAGCTGAAGAATGGACAAGTCTGCCCTCATCTGAGGGATGGAGCAAAAGCAAGCCTCCATCACTCTCTCCAGATTTTCCAAGGTTGTCTGGGTTTTATCCTGCCTCCTCTAAAGAAATATTTTTTTGTTTTTTTGTTTTAATTTTTTTAATGTTTTATTTATTTTTGATACAGAGAGAGACAGAGCATGAGAGGGGGAGGGGCAGAGAGAGAGGGAGACACAGAACCGGAAGCAGGCTCCAGGCTCTGAGCTGGCTGTCAGCACAGAGCCTGACACGGGGCTCCAACCCACGACCGTGAGATCTGACCTGAGCCAAAGTCGGAGGCTTAACCGACTGAGCCACCCAGGCGCCCCAAGAAATGTTAAAAAAAAAAAAAACCCACAGCCACATTGCGGGTTGTCCAGCAGCTTGGCGAAATGCCTCTGCCTTCTGAAAACCAGATCATTCCAATTACGGTCCCAGGGCGTGACAGTGGGAGCCGACAGAGGAACAAGTAGTTTGTGCCAGTGAAAAATGCAGGCAACAGGCAATAAAGAAAAGTGTGCTCCAGGCCAGGATTTGTATGACTTTGAGCAAGTTATTCTCTTGGGGTAGAAAAATCTTAATTTTTTCTCCTATAAAGATTTATAACTAAATATAAGCCCTCCCCTCTCCAAGGTTGTTTTACCTCTCTTGGTGAATCACGATTCTCAACCCTGTTATTCCAAAAACGTGTGTGTAGCACCTACTATGTGTCCAGCATGATTTAAGGGGCCAAATGGGGATTTTAAAATAAGATCCTGGACCATAAATTCTAGATGGAGGGAAAACTCAAAGACAGAAGAAATTAAGTGACCAAATGATTGATGCAGACGCTAAGTGTTATTTTTTTCCTAATTCTTGACAGAGTGTCCAACAAGGAGAATGGAAGAGGCCGGCCTACTCAATCAAACCTCTTCAGTCACATATATTCGGCTTAGAGGCTTATCTGTAAATCAGAAGGTGCAAATGGCTGTGTTTGCCATGTTTCTCACTTTCTACGTCCTGACACTGATTGGGAACATCCTCATTGTCATAACGATTATCTATGACCACCGGCTCCACACCCCTATGTATTTCTTCCTTAGCAACCTGTCTTTTATCGATATCTGCCACTCCACCGTCACCGTCCCCAAGATGCTGGCAGATACATGGTCAGAAGAGAAGCTCATCTCCTTTGATGCCTGTGTCACTCAGATGTTTTTCCTGCACCTCTTTGCCTGCACAGAGATCTTTCTCCTCACCATCATGGCCTATGATCGGTATGTGGCCATTTGCAAGCCCCTGCAGTACATGACACTGATGAACTGGAAAGTGTGTGTGCTGCTGGCTGTGGCCCTCTGGACAGGGGGAACCATCCACTCCATAGCGCTGACCTCCCTCACCATCAAGCTGCCCTACTGTGGTCCTGATGAGATTGATAACTTCTTCTGCGACGTACCGCAGGTGATCAAGCTGGCCTGCACGGATACCCACATCATCGAAATCCTCATCGTCTCCAACAGTGGGCTGATCTCTGTGGTCTGCTTTGTGGTTCTCGTGGTGTCCTACGCAGTCATCCTGGTGAGCCTGAGGCAGCAGCTGTCCGAAGGCAGGCGGAAGGCCTTATCCACCTGTGCAGCCCACCTCACCGTGGTCACACTGTTCCTGGGCCACTGCATCTTCATCTATTCCCGTCCGTCCACCAGCCTCCCTGAGGACAAGGTGGTGGCGGTGTTCTTCACCGCTGTCACCCCCCTGCTGAACCCCATCATCTATACTCTTAGGAATGAAGACATGAAGAATGCCTTGAACAAGTTAATGGGAAGGTTGGAGGGAAAAGGGAAAAAATGACAATGTGTAAGCTATTTCTGTAAGTTTATTTATTTGTTTATTTATTTATTTGTTTGTTTTGTGTGAGAGAGAGAGAGCAGGGAAGGGACAGAGAGAGAGGAAGAGAGATCTCAAGGTCATGAGTTTGAACTCCACTGCCCCACAGTGGGGGTAGTACTTAAAGATAATAAATAAATACTAAAAATACTTTTTTTAAGTTTATTTTGAGAATGTGCACATATGTGAGCAGAGAGATGGGAAGAGAAGCAGGGGAGAGATACAGAGAGAGAGAGAGAGAGAGAGAATCCCAAGCAGGCAAATGGGGCTCATCTCATAACCGTGAGATCATGACCTGAGCAGAAATCAAGAGTCGGTCGCTTAACCGACCGAGTCACCCAGGTGGTCCCTAAGAATGCTTTTGAAAGATCATACAACCACTTTGGAAAACAGCCTTGTAGTTTCTTACAAGCTAAGCATACACTTACTACATGATTCAGTAGCTCTACTCCTAGGTATTTATCCAGGAGAAATGAAGACACAGGGCCAAAGTAACCAGTAATTAAACATTTATGTCTACTTTATTCACAACTGTCAGAAACTGACAACACGCAAAGGTCCATCAGTAAATGAACGAATAAGGTACGGTACACCATAAGGTATTGCTCAACAATAATAAAACACAAGCTACTGACACTCACTAAGACATAGGTTAATCTCAGAAACAGCATGCAAAGCAAAAAAAGTCAGGCGCAGAAAAAGTTCATACTGTGTGATTCAATATATATGAAGTTCTAGGAAAGACAGACCTCATTTATAGTGACAAAAATCAGATCCTTGGGTGCTTGGGTGGGGATAGAAGGATGGGCTGGGAAGGGACTGCAGAAACTTTCTGGAGAGATGGAAACGTTCTACATCTTTGTTGGAAAGATGGTTACATGGGTGTATATAGACACATAACTTTGTCAAAATTTCTCAAACTGTACGTTTAAAAGGCATGCATTTTATGTAATTAAATTTTACCTCAAGAAAGCTCATTTTAAAATAAGTCTTTTAATGTTTCACCTTGATTTTATCAAATAAAAGTACAATGAAAAATACAAAATAGATGCAGGAATAATGAGAGAATCACTTTCAAAGTAAAAACTAAATTCAACATAAATAAGTGAAGGCTTAAATAAACACCCTGAAAATAAATTTGAAAGCAAGACTGAACCAACTATAATTTATAAAACATGGGTGTGATATATATAGCTTCTGAGAGGCCATAGCCCACAGAGCCCACAAATCAAGAAAATATATTCACTCACAGCTGTACTTGCTCTGGAAACTGAGTCCATGCCCCAAATTGTGTTCTTTTACTAGTGAAACCAGACCTTCTTTAAACTTTTCCAGATTCTTTTTCCTTATCTGTTCCACCATGATCTTTTCCTTTATATAAGTAATAGTTAATAAGTCCTTCTCTTTAATATACAAGTCTGCCCTGCTCTGTGCCATTTTATTTATTTTTTTAAAACTATTATCTTAACACATTGACAGTTTGTTTTTTGTTATTGTTTGTTTGTTTGGGGGTGGGGGGCAGAGACAGAGAGGGAGAGAGAGAGAATCCCAAGTAGGCTCCACATTGCCAACGCAGAGCCCAATGTGGGACTCAACCCATGAACTGTGAGATCATGACCTGAACCAAAACCAAGAGAGTCTAATGCTTAACTGATTGAGCCGCCCAGGCGCCCCAATGTGCCATTTTACCTCATAATTTTGTTCTTTACTTTTACTGTTTCATTAAAGATATGGCCATAATTATACTTGCAATTCCAAACCCGTCATGTGCCTTACTTCATGAAAAAACCTGTCTCTGTCTGAGATGTTTCATGGCACTTTTTACCTCCTTATTTCTCAAAGTGTAAATGAGAGGATTCAGCAAAGGGGTGACCACCGTGTAGAAGACAGACACTACCTTGTCAATGGAGAAGCTAGTGTCTGGCCGAGTGTAGATGAAGATACAGGGTCCAAAGAAGAAGGCAACCACCATGAAGTGGGATGAGCAGGTAGACAGGGCTTTCCGGCGCCCTTCAGCTGACTGTTTTCTAAGAGAGACCAGGATGACCGTGTAAGAGGTGACCAAAGCCAGGAAGCAGGTGAGGGAGATGGTTCCACTATTGGACACAATTAGCATTCCCGTGAGGTATGTATCTGTGCAAGCCAGCTTGATGACAGGGGGCACATCGCAGAAGTAGCTGTCAATAACGTTGGGGCCACAGTAAGGTAGACGAATGGTCAAGAAGGTCTGCACCAGAGAGTGAACAGTACCTCCCAGCCAGAGAGCAAAGACAAGCTGCACACAGACTCTCATGTTCATCACATGAGAGTAGTGCAGTGGAGCACAGATGGCTACATAACGGTCATAAGCCATAATGGTCAGCAGAAAGATCTCAGCACAAGCAAACAGATGTAGGAAGAAGAGCTGTGCAATGCAATTATCAAAGGAAATAGTCTTTCTCTCTAGAAGCAAGCCCTGTAGCATCTTGGGCACAGTGACGGATGAGTGGCAGATGTCAATAAAGGACAGATTGCTCAGGAAGAAATACATGGGGGTATGCAGGCGTGAAGTAAAGACTATAGTAACTATAATGAGAGTGTTCCCCAAAAGGGTTAGTACATATGTGATGGAGAACACCACAAAAAATAGTATCTCCAGCACCCAGTTATCAGTGAGTCCCAAAAAAACAAATTCAGTCACTCTTGTTTGATTTAGAGCATCCATCCAATGAGTTTCAAAAGGACCTTGCAGGGGGGCAGAAAACATGAAAGTTAATTTAGCTTTAATAATAGACAACTAGAATTAATTGAAGTGACTGCATTCCTATGTGAATTGATTATTTATTATCAACACATATAAAATATAAGACCAACTTAAAAGCAACTGTTACAATATATGCATTATATATCAGGAGTCATTCCAAGCACTTTATATACACCATCCTACTTAACCACAATTGTACCATGGCATAGGTATTTGTTTCTGGCTTGCAGACAAAATAAATGAACCTTACAGGAATAAACAAGTTACCAAAACCCCTAGCCTCTAGTTAGCTGACTTTTTCCATCTCAGTCGAATCCACAGGTAATGCCAAGTTAATCTTGCAAAATATGACTCCCAACTAAAATCATTCACCATTTCACTCTTCCTATCAAATTAAATGTACAGTCTGCTACCTACTTATTTTTCCAGTCTGGGGTCCTCCTTTTTCTCCCTATGTATTTGTCTCTCCAGGCAAGCAAGTTACTACACTTCAGCCATGCTATCTCCTCCTTTAATAAACATTGCTGGGACGCCTAGATGGCTCAGTTGGTTGAGCGTCCAACTTTGGCTCAGGTCATGATCTCACACTTTGTGAGTTCAAGCCCCACGTTGGGCTCTGTGCTGACAGCTAGCTCAGAGCGTGCAACCTGCTTCAGATTCTGTATCTCACTCTCTCTCTGACCCTCCCCTGCTTGCTCTGTCTCTCAAAAATAAATAAAAAGCATTAAAAATTTTTTAAATAAATTTTGCTGATATAATCAAATCCTATCTCTTCTCTTTCATACCTATTGATGGTACTGAACTGTAAAAGAAAAGAAAAGAAGACATTTGTTTCTGTTCCCCATTAAGTTGAAGTTTTCTCAAAAAGCAATAACTACTTAAGAATTATCCTTTGCAGCATTTGGTATGGCTTCTAGCACACAGTAGGTGTTCAAAAAATACTTTTATTTAAACCAAATCTAACATCTTCGGTAACCTGGAAAAAAATCTAATTCTTCCTTCACAAGAAAGCTAAAAAATGACTTTAAGAAAACTTAATTTTTTAATTCTGTAGTATGGTTTGTCCTCTAGGAGATATTATTGCATAAATACTAAAGCTATTTTGCCCCTAACTTTTTATACTGATTGGCTAGCCAAAAACTAACAGAATTTAGGAAATAATTACCACAATCATAAAAAATACTTATATTCTTTTTTTAATTTTTTTAACATTTATTTATCATTGAGGGACAAAGCATGATCTTGGGAGGGGCAGAGAGAGGAGGAGACACAGAATCCAAAGCAGGCTCCAGGCTCTAAGCTGTCAGCACAGAGCCCAAAGCAGGGTTTGAACTCACAAACCCTGAAATCATGGCCTGAGCCAAAGTTGGAAGCTCAACTGACTGAGCCACCCAGCCGCCCCAAAAATATTTATATTCTTTATCCAATTACTTCACTTGTAGGAGTCTCCTAAACATCCAAACTGTCAAAAAAAAATTCAAATGCAAAAAAATATTAATTACAGCATTATTTAAAATAACAGTTAGGGCACCTGGATGGCTCAGTCGGTTAAGCATCCGGCTTCGGCTCAGGTCATGATCTCACAGTTCGTGGGTTCGAGCCCCACATTGGGCTCTGTGCTGAGAGCTAGCTTGGAGCCTGGGGCCTGCTTCAGATCCTGTGTCTCTTTCTCTCTCTCTGACCCTCTCCTGTTCACACTGTCTCTCTCTGTCTCTCAAAAATAAATTTAAAACATTAAAAAAATTTTTTTAAACAGTCATAGGATTTTTTTGAGGCTTAAATGAATATAGTGGAAGTTGAACAGAATTACACACAGCCATTAAGAATGGTAGTAACAAAGGATTGCCAATGTGAAAATTTTTGAAATGTTATGAGAGTAAAACATGAAATAAAATTTGTTTATACATTCTGAACAATTTAAAATATATAAAGTGGCTCAGTCGGTTAAACATCCAGCTCTTGATTTTGGTTCAGATCATGATCTCACAGTCATGAGATCAAGCCCCAAATTGGGTTTCCTGACAGCCTGCTTAAGATTTTCTCTCCCTCTCTCTCTCTGGTCCTCCCTTACTCGTGTGTGTGTGTATGTGTGTTCTCTCATATATGTACATATATATATGATCAAAAGTTGGAGGGTTAACTGAGCCACCCAGGTGCCCTGAGTATCAGGCCACAGAGCACCTGAGTGGCCCTGTCAGTTAAGTCTTCAACTCTTTATCTCACCTTAGGTCGTAACCTCAGGGTCATGAGTTCAAGCCCTGTGTTGGACTCCACACTGGGTGTGAAGCCTACTTAAAATTTTTTTTTCACTAAAATATATTAGTGCCATATAAATTATCAAAATTCAAAGTAGATTAGAGAAAAATATTGTAACATATATGACAAGAAAAAGGATAACATTCCTATTATTTAAAGAGCTCTTAAAATATGACAGGAATGAAGAAATGACAATTAAATATGGGCAAAAATATGAAAGGGCACATCCCAGAAAAAGAAATGCAAATGACAAATAAATATGAATAAAAAATACTCAGCTTCAGTAGTGAGTTAAATAAATGCTTTTTGTCTCTCTTCAGATTGGCAAAGGTATAAGAAACTGAGAGGGGTGCCTATGTGGTTCAGTTGGTTAAGCGTCTGACTTTGGCCCAGGTCATGATCTCATGGTCTGTGGGTTCAAGCCCCACATCAGGCTCTGTGCTGATAGCTCAGAGTCTGGAGCCTGCTTCAGATTCTGTGTCTCCCTCTCTCTCTCTCTTCTCCCCTGCTCGTGCTCTCTCTCACTCTCACTCTCAAAAATAAATAAACATTTAAAAAATATATACAAAAAAAAGAAACTGAGTATTCTATAGACTGCTACTGGAAGTAGATTATTATTAAGACCTTTTTGGAAAATGACCTGGCAGTACCTATCAAAATTTAAATGTGCATAAATCTAACCAAGAAGCCCACTGCTAGAACTGTATTTCATAAAAATAAAGGAATACGTAATTAAGTAATTAAGGATAAATGTTATGAAGCGTTATTAGCAAAACAAGGAACTGGAAATAAATTGAGTATTTATTAACAGAGAATTAAGTAAATAAATTTTAGTACAGCCATGACTAGGAATATTATGTAGCTATTTAAAAAACAGAATGAGTTGCATCGGGCACACTGACTTAAAGCATTGGTTGTCAATATGGCTGCATATGAGAAACACCTGAGGTGGGTGAAGTGAGGAGGGTGGAGTTTGAATTTTGCTTCACCGGCCTCACCTGAGACAATTAACTTGGACTTTTTAAGGATTGGACCTATCAGTCCTTTGGAAGCTCTTTGGCATTTCCAACATACAGCCAAGATCACAAACTGTTAACTTCCAGGTATGTCAACAACATATTGTTAGGTGAAATGGATGCATTATGAATATTTTATGAACCAGCAGGGAAGGGAGGGAGGGAGAGAAGAAGGAAGGGAGGAAAGAAGGAGCAAACAAAGGAACAGAGGAAGGAGGGAATCAAAAGATGTATGTGTGTGTGTGTGTGTGTGTGTGTGTGTGTGTGTCCATAGGCTCAAACATACATACATAGATATTCATGAATTACACGTGCATATATTCATTCTTAAAAAAATAGAAAATAGGTGTGGAAGAATACACACTTATTTTAACATTAGTTACTTGTGGAAGTATCAAATTGAAAGGACTAGGAAGATTTTATTAATTTTTACATTATACTCTGTAATTGTTTAAGTTTGTATAAAAGTACGGGTTGCTTTGTTTAAAAAGCAAGGTAGTAAAAGCACATGTTTGGTAAAAAAGGAAAGGAAATGAAAGTGCTCACGGGACCATGAGCACATTTTTCCTTCTCCTCGCCAATTTACAGTCTGGTTATGTGTCCTCTAAGGCAGCATTCTTAAAACAGAGGGAATCTTTCCCATAAACTCCTGGTCAGCAATGCACAAGCCGCAGAGAACCAAGAGTTATTCTGTTTTCAACTAGGAAGAGGAGGGAAGAGGGTTGGTTGTCACAGGAGCACATTCAATGAATTCAAGTCACTGTGACCTTTGGCCTTCACCTCCTAAGCCTCAATTTTCTGGGCTATAAAATAGGAACTAGGTGCATCCCTTATACGTGATTAGATGTGGCAACTATCCAGGTCTCCTGTTGAAAAGATTAAGAGAGAAGCAAGTGGATGGGAAAACTCTCTAGCTTCATTAGGGGCTCTGTGGCACAGAAAATGGTTGTTAAAAATGGAAGCTCGTAGGCACATTTTACTTTAGAAAAATCTAATAAGAAGCACTGGATCTTGGGATTGGCTGAAATTCGCAAAGCCCAGATAATTCCCTTGATGGCCTTAGGCTGTTTCCAGGGGCAACAGATGGTAGCTGCTACGTTTCCAGACCAGAGGAAGCTATACTGTGCTGGGAAAAAGAGTTTTTGCTCTGGTTTTTTTTTAAAAGACTGGGCAATGGGGCCCCTGGTTGGCTCAGTTTGTAGACCATGTGACTCTTGATCTCAGGGTTGTTGAGTTCAAGTCCCACATTATGTGTGGAGATTACTTAAAAGTAAAATCTTTTTTAAAAAATTAAATAAATAAAAAGAGGTGGGTTGAGACTTTAACTCTGAGATTAGGTGCCTTTAGAAAAATTACTTACCCTCCCTGAGCTTCAATTTTCTCATTTGTGCAAACTGAAATATTGGACCTACTTCACAGGACTATTCCAAAAGTGTTACTTACATATTGCCTGGCACTTCAAATGTATTTAAAAAAAAAAAAACCTTCTTTTCATTGATACCTATGGATGTCTGTGAGAAAATATTCCCCAAAGACCAGGCCATGTGTATACACAGCCTAAAACAAAGACCACAAACCAGTGAATGAAAGAAAATGAAGAGTCACTGATCAAACACTATTTAGCGAATGCCCCAGCAGGATCTGTGCCCAAGGAACATTCTTCCCTCAGACCTTGCCATGGCTTTTCCTGTCTCATTTTTTAAAATTTTTTATGTTAATTTATTTTTGAGAGCGAGAGAGCGAGACAGAGTGCAAGTAAGGGGGGGGAGCAGAGAGAGAGGGAGACACAGAATTCAAAGTGGGCTCCAGGCTCTGGGCTGTCATGCAAGATCATGACCTGAGCAGAAGTCGAACACTTAACCACCTGAACCACCCATATGCCCCCTCCTTGTCTCATTTTTTAAAGTTTGTTTATTTATTTATCTATTTATTTCTTTATTTTTAAGTAATCTCTACATCCAACGTGGGGCTTGAACTCACAACCTCAAGATCAAGAGTCACATGTTTCACTGACTGAGCCAACCAGGCACCCTTCTTATTCATTAATAAGGTCTTCTCTCAAATATCACCCCCTTGTGGCAGCTCTTTTGATGCTTATACCTAAAAGAACACTCTCCAATTACACAATATCCTAGTGCATCTTCTTTGTAGCACGTATAAATACCTGAAATCACCTGAAATTTACATCTATGTTTATCGTCTGCCTTTCCAAATAAGAACCCCTTAAGGGCAAGGACTAGATCTGCCTTGTTTACTGCTACATACCCGAAACTCATGCTCAGCAGTGAATGAGATCCCAAAACCCAACCCACACTATATTGAGCCATGAGACTAAGACTTCCATGCTCCAACATTACAGAGCCACTCAAGAAATGCTAGGCAGTTTCTGCTCTAAAGGGTCCATAAAAACAAAAACATATGTGATTAAACTAATAAGTATATTAAAATAATAATAATAAATAATAATAATTAACTTTCTCTAAAAAGAAAAGGTATACAGTGCCTACTGGAAGTAGGAGATTTAGCACTCTCCTGATTTTTCAAGATTCTCTTCATTCCTCCTTCTGAAAAGATGCAGAGGACCTCCTTCAACCTTCCCATTACGTCTTTCTCTACTCCTCCCAAGCCTTTCCCATCCCTTGCCCACCACCATGCTGATTTATTGTGTCATATCTCTTTTCTCCTCTTTTTCCCATCCCCGAAAGTAAGAGGAAAAAAGTCTGGAGGGCTTAGGAAGCATAAGAAAAACTGGACAAGTGAGGCATATTGGAAAAACCCAATAAACCTGAAGGAAAGAAATACACGCACAAGATGTTAGTAAGTGACACCTCAACAGTGCTCATTTGCTATAAACCCATTAAACTTCACTCATTCCTTGAGTCACCCAGTAAACTCACAGACGGGCTGATCCATAAATAATTTGGCAGATGGGGACTCATAAAAAAGGTCTGTGATGGCAGAAAAAAAGACTCAGGGCTTTCCTACTAAGGATGTCAAATAGAAAATACTAAATTCAAATTATTGAGGTCAAATAAAAATTAGTTTTATTGGCTTAGTAGTGGGCTTTTTTAAAAAGAAAATTTCTTGGGGAAAACAACAGCTTCATATTTATGTATCAAATATATTAAGATTTAAGCCTTGAGGTAAAATTTTATTTCTAATTCAAAGCTTTCATCTTTTACTTTTTTATTTAAATGGGCTTCATGCCCAATGTGAGGCTTGAACTCAGGACCCTGAGATCAAGAGCCACCCGCTCCACCAACTGACCCATCCAGGCATCCCCAGAACTTTCATCTTTTAGTCTACTAATAGATCAAAAGACTAGTTTCTTACTAAATGGAGTGTTGAGAAATTAATCACAGAGATAAGGTGGGAGTAAAGTGCCCACATTCTATGGTGAACACCAAAGCAAATTAGAGGCACATGCAACTTTTAATAAGAAGTACAGAGGTGGGAAAAACTGTTTTCAGGCATCCCTTCTACCTTCTATACAAGCCCTGGATCAAGACCTCCTCACAACCAGGAAGTCAGGATGGTTATACTTATTTCTTACTCCAACACTGACTTGTCATGGAGTCTTTCCTAGAATTACAGAGATTTTGTGGGATAGCAGAAAGAGAAGTGTGGACACCCACAAAGAAACCTAAAAGATACCTCACTGACCTTATCTACTACCACCCTCCCCTTCATTCACTCAGCTCCAGTTACATTGACTCCTTGCTATTCCTCAAACGGAGCACATTCCCACCTGAGGGGTTTGCACTGGTTGCTTCCTCTGCTGGGAACCTCTTCCTCTAGATCCCATAGTCAATTCTCCCATTCCCTTAGTGTCTTTCTTCAAATATCACCTTCTCACTAAGGCTTCTGCAGATGACCCTACAGAAAACGGAAGCTCACCCAGATCACTCTGATCTACTTTTTTTATTTTTTGAAAACATTGATCATCTTCCAACATACTACATAATTAATTTATTTAATTAGTCTATTGTTTCTTACTGTCCATCTCCTGCTGCTAGAGTGTCAACTCCATAGGGCAGGAACTTTTGTATGTTTTGTTCAATGACGTATCCAAAGTATCTGGAAAATTACATAGGAGAGAGTATTCAATAAATATTTTTAAATGATTATAACCTCTCCAAAATTTTAACTTAGTCTTTTAGAATTGATGATTAGAAATGAACCTACCGGGATGCGTAGGTGGATTGGTTAAGCAAACGACTCTGATTTCAGCTCAGGTCATGATCTCATGATTCATGAGTTCAAGCCATGCATTGGGCTCTGTGCTCACCATGTGAAGCCTGCTTCAAATCTCCCTCATTCTGGCCCTCCCCCAACTCTATCTCTCAAAAATGAATAAATGTTAACAAAACATTGAAAAAAAGAAACAAATTTTCTAGCTTAAAGATTATGACAAAATACAGTGTTGCCAAACTGCTTTTCATAATGTTTGCAGGGTAAGTAGTTCACTCATGGTCACTCGGTTAGCAGTTGGTTGAAATGGGATTTGAACCTTTCAAAGCCTACAGTCTCAACCATTGTGCCATGCTGCTTAGAAAAGATTGAATTGAAAAACATCAAGTGGTCTTTAAAGAACAAGAAGTTACAAGTATGTACCCCTTGAAGTAAGGGAAACATCTCATTCATTTTTCTATCCTCATAGCAAGTACCTGGTACAAAAGAGGAACTCATTAAATACTTGTTGAATTAATGACAAAAATATTTTTAAGAAGTAACACTGCACATAATGAACATAAAAAGTCTCAAAATTTAGGGGGGGAGGAGTTGATCTCTGCCTTAAAATAATTTCCCAGGTTTTTAAAGAAATCAGTAGAAACCTTATCTACAAAGGAGCAATTGAACTAAAAGGATCAGAATCCCCACGGAACATTAATATTGTGTACATTAATGTGTATTGTTGTATATCATAAAGGACTGAAGGACATTAAAAATCTGCCCCTTTCTGTCCTTTGCTCTTTCCACCTACCTTTCACTCAAGGGCTGTGCAATGCCCACGGCAGCTTCACAAAGTAGACAGTAACAACTTCCCCTTTTTTAAATCACTGCTCTGAAGAGTATAGTGATTTGCTGGGGATCCAAGGTGATAAGCAGCAGAGTTTAATACTTTACCACCTAACTCCTTAATTTCAGCCTAGTCATTTCTACCATTTCCTCAAAGACACCCCAAGTCTTTTCTCTCCGTTTCCATCTGACTGCTATTTCAACACTGCAGGCTCAGATCTTGGCAAAGACATGCTTAGAGAAGGCTCCTTTTGGGGAGAGGAATCTGAGTTTTTATCTTACTAGACCATCACCATTTCAGCTACAAATAATTTGATCTTGAGCTACCAAAATCCTTTTTTTAATATTCATTTATTTTTGAGAGAAAAACAGACCACAAATATGAGGAGGGGCAGAGAGAAAGAAGGAGACACAGAATCTGAAGCAGACTCCAGGCTCTGAGCTATCAGCACAAAGCCCAGTTCAGGGCTCAAGCTCATGAACCACAAGCTGTGACCCGAGCCAAAGTTGGATGCTTAACCCACTGAGCCACCCAGGCGCCCCAGAGCTACCAAAATCTGGCTTAGATAGATCTTGTAGGAGGGAACTAGTTGGCTGTCTCAACTGAATGCCAGAGGCTTACACCCTAAAGAAGAGACAAGGTAGAAGCTCTTGGAACACACTGAAGTATGGCACAGTTTTATTTCTCTAATAAAATGGAATATGGTTAAGTTTCAGAGATGCTTTCTGGCTTGCCCTACCTTTGCATGGCAGAATTGGAATTCTGTCCAAGGTCTCCTGCCCTTACATTTTTCCACTACTTGGCAGTTACTTCTAGAGAGCTGAGGTAGATTAACTCCTCTTTCAGTATATTGTACTTAGTTTTTTTAAAAAAAGATTTTGTTCTTCACAGTATATCATAGTGTTTATCTTTTTAAAGTTTTGATTCTTCATAGTACATTATGGTATTATCTACCTGGTTGTCAACCAAAATAGGAAAAGAAACTTCTGAGAAAGAAAGCTGCTCTGAGGTTTTTAAAGGTGAGGATTATTTAAGGTAAGAACCAAATGATGTCCTTTTCTCTGCATACAGAGAAAGCACCCAAGAGCACTTCCACCATAGATTGCAGGTTTGGGGTGCTGATAAGCTATGTCCCAGGGGAGCAGAGCTCTAAGGCTTCAGCTGTACTCTTCCATTTCTTCTCCAGAACAGCCCAAATCTAATATGTATGCTAACTTTCAGAGCGCCAGAAAGATAGGCTTTCTCTTATAGTAATAAGGACTCCATTGCTTACACAAACAAGACAAGACTGAATGACCATCTGCCAGTAGAGGAGACTCATTCTTTCTTTGGAAGACTGTATCATATTCAACATTCATTCCACAAACATTTGTGAATGCCTAGCAGGCAGAGGAAAGTGATGGTCTTGATCTCTCTCACTCCCAAAGCTCCATAACCCATGGCTTTTTTGATGACTAGAAAGAAGGAACTGGTGCTGTGGCAAAATCTAAAACGTGACAAGTCATAATATTAGATGTTGAGAAATCTCGGAAGGTATATGTATTTGTGATGTGTTGGCGGTGCCTTTGTAGAAAGCAACACAATGAAAAAGTAAACTGAGTCCTGAGACAAAAGAGAGATTAAAATAATTCTCATAAATTAAGAGTCCTCCTACTAAATGTATAATTACCACATCAGGTAAAGAGGTGGTAAAACTAACCAATTTTCTCCAATTACACAGGGGTGATTTAGCTAGGTGTTATAATGTTCTTTCTTCCGTAATGCCTTCTGAAATGAAACAGACAGAAAACACTGATTTTGGCATTAGCAACTAGTTATCTGTTTCAATAGTCTCACGCTTTTAATGTTGGTCCCTGGATTTTTTTTTTAATCTCTTTCCTTCTCTGTAAAATTTGCATTTGTCCTTTTCAATACTTCTGCCTTCTTCTAACCAAGTAGGGTAGAACTAAGCTTATTTGACCTTGCCACTTTAATCAATAACTACCATGGGCACCATTAGAACTATATTTGAACAGATTCCAAAATCTGCCACTCAAAGACATTCCTTCATTCAACATTTTTATGGAAGGAAAGTACTTATTTTTGTTAAATAAATAAATCATATATTTTATGAGATGTAAGCTAATATGACTCAAAGCTTTAAAAATTTTATCAAGAAAATGTAAGTGTGTTTTGATCATGGTACTCATGTCACAATGTATATATATCAAATCATCACATTGTCACCTCAAGTATATGCAATCTTTACTTGTCTATCAGTTATACCTCAATAAACCTGGGGGAGGGGGAACAGGAAAGAAAATAGAAAAGTTTCTGAGTTGTGTCAAGTCAAAACCAGTTAGTCTTAACATGGCAATGAGAAAGAATGAAATATGGCCATTTGTAGGAAAGTGGATGGACCTTGAGGGTGTCATGCTAAGAGAAATAAGTCAGGCAGAGAAGGACAGATACCATATGTTTGCACTCATAGGTCTAACAGGAAACTTTC
>NC_043708.1:71290480-71296272 GCF_006229205.1 Suricata suricatta
CAGATAGCTGTGAAATTAGGTGATTAACTAGTTGTTACTTAACCTTCTAATTTCTGGATAAGTCTAATTACATGAAATAGAAGTTGGGGTTCTGATTTTTTACTTTGCTTATCCATTTGGAGTGTCATTGTAACTACTGTATTGTAAATGATGGAAAATAATTGCATATGTTAAAAAAATAGTGTTATATTCTAAAAAACAAATAAAAAAATAAAGTTACAAAAAAAAACCCAGTTAGTCTTAGGTTCTATTGTTGTCCTGCTGAACAAATAAGTATTAATGAGTGAAGACCTACTTTGTGAAATAATATGTCTAAAAATTTGAATTCTGGGGTGCCTGATTGACTCAGTCAGTAGAGTATGCAACTTTTGATCTCACAATCAGGAATTCAAGCCCTATGTTTTTCATGGAGCCTACTTAATTAATTAATTAATTAATTAATTAATTAAGAAAAGAAGGAAGGAAGGAAGGAAGAAACAAAGAAAGAAGGAAACGAAAGAAAGAAGGAAAGGAAGGAAGAAAGAAAGAAAAGAAAGAAAACTAATACTAATTTTAAATTTTTTGATTCTGCTTTTTTTTTTTTTCACTTCTTTAACAAGCTGATCTATCATGACCCTGGGTATAGGGTGCAGGTCACTTGACCTTATTTTCATTACCTGGAACACAGGTACTAATTTTATCCCTTTAATTATTGTGATGGTTAATTTTATGTGTCAATTTGTCTCGACAGTGGTATCCACTGTAGGTCAAATACAGGTCTAGATGTTGTTGAGAAGGTGTTTTTCAGCTGTGATTAACATTTAAATCAGTAGACTTTAAATAGATTACCTTCCATATTGGGCTGGCCTCATGCAATCAGTGGAAAGCCTTTAAAGAAGACTGAAGTCTCCAGAAAAGGAATTCTGCTTCCAGACTCAAGACTGCAAGACTGACACCTGCCAGTTTCCAGCCTGCTGGTCTATCCTGCAGACTTCAGATGTGCCAGGCCCCACAACCTCATAAGCCAATTCCTTAAAATAAATCTCTCTCTGTCTCTCTCTTATTCTGTCTCTCTCTCTCTCTCTGTGTATATATATATATATACAGACAATTTAGTTTGATGATAGATGATAGATGAATAGATAGATGGATGGATAGAGGGATAGTTCTATTAGTTTTTTGGGGGGGGGGGGTTTTGTGTGTGTGAGAACCCTGACGAATATAATTACCTCCCTTGCAATTGTCTTAAAGATGGAAATGTGGTTAAGGTTTAGAGAAGTTTATGTATATAGGAAGACAATTGTTCATTTATCACTCCCAGGAGATAAACTTCTCCTGAAGATCTTATATTCTCTCCCCCTCCCTCAACATCTACCTTACCTAAACAACAATAGTCATTATTACTTTTTTAAAGTGAGGCAGATAGAGGATAGGAAAACTCAGTGTCATAAACCAAATCAATCAACCCATTTACTTTATGAAACTCTGACTCTAAAAGAGCAAAGAAATATTCCTCAATGTATAATCATTAACATTCATTCACAGACTTATCTTGCTTTTATAAAACAGATTTTCCACAGACATTAAACACTTACCACCTACTCCTATACATCTTCATTATTCAGTTGTCCTCTAATACCCTGTTACAAGCCCAGGATGGAAAATCCTAGAGCACGAAATTTTATACTGAGTGGATTTCAGGCTTGAAAGCTTTGGAATTTTTATCCATCTGACACAGGATTTTGAAATGATCATTGGATGACTATAATTGAACTTGCTGTCAATGAATACTCAGGGGGACTATTATAAGTTTTCCATTTTAATGAATTTCTTGTTATTAGTCTCATTCATTTAGCAGTTTAATAAGTGGACAATAAAACCCGCAGCCTCCAAATATTGAAGAGTGCCAAACTTTTGGCAATCAGCCTGACTTTTGGTTAGTCACTGTACTAACAGTTGCAATACACACCAGAGATTCAAAGTCCACTGACAAATGTAATCTCACCCATGAATCCTAAGTAAATTAGTATCAATCCATGGGCTACCAAAATGCCCAATATGCAGCCTGGAACTCACTTTGTTTCCAGAAATATCTGACTCCAAACCTCCTTATTTGTCTTTTCTACTGCTTGAGTTAAAATTCAAAGCAAAAAAAAAAAAAAAACAGTCTGCTTTGTACAGATTATCCACATAAGATAACCTCTTTACATAAGGCAAAAATATCAAGACGTTTGGATCCAGCTAGTTTTTAGATCTTCTTAAAGGAGTTTTGACTGGGGTGCCTGGGTGACTCAGTCAGTTAAGCATCTGACTTTGGCTCAGGTCATGATCTCATGATTCGTGGGTTCAAGCCCCACATCAGGCTTTGAACTGACCCTTCAGAGCCTGGAGCCTACTTTGGATTCTGAGTCTCCCTCTCTCTCTGTCCCTCCCCTGCTCATGCTCTGTCTCTCTGTGTCTCTCAAAAATAAATAAACATTTAAAAAATTTTAAAGAGTTTTTGACTACCTAAAGCAAAAACAATAATAATACATGGTAGACTTTATAATATGCCCAAATAAAATACACTAGAAGAAGAATAAAAAAGGCTGTGAGGAGGAAAATAGAAGTTTGGAAAATTCTTATGTTACATAGGCAGTGGCATTATATTATTTTATAATGTACTACTTTAAGGATGTATTCTCTAAATGCTAGAAAAATAGTAAATTAAAATGGTATGGTTAATAATGTAATAGTAGAGATGAAATAAAATATTTTTTAAAACTTAGTTAATTCAAATGATAAAAAGAAAAAGAACATAGTAAAACTTAGGATGAAAAAAATAGCAAAATGGTAGATTTAAACAAAATCCCATCAATTATCACGTTAAATATAAAAGGTCTATCTTGTATCAAGTATATGTAAAGAACTCTTACAACTCAACAATAAAAAGACAAATAACCAACCTGAGAGTAGGCAAAGGATTTAAATTGACATTTTCTCAAAGAAGAAACACAAATGGCCAATAAGCCCATGAAAAAATTTTCAACATTATTAGTCTTCAGGGGAATGCAAATCAAAGCCACACTGAGATACTATTTCACATCCACTAGGGTAACTATAATCAATAAGACAGAAAAATAACAAATGTCAGAAAGGATATAGAGAAATTGGAACCCCCCAGTAATAATTGGTAAAATTATAAAATGATGCAGGCACTTTGGAAAATAGTTTGGCAGCTCTTCAAAATGTTAAATACAGACCTATCATAACCCAGAAGATCCACCCCTATACTCAAGAGAATTGAAAACATATATCCACACAAAAATTTGTATATCCACACATTCATTGCAGCATTATTCATGCTATCCAAAAAATGGGAACAACTAAGTGTCTATCAATTGGCAAATGGTTAAAGAAAATGTGTTATGTTCATAAAATGGAATATTATTCAGTAATAAAAAGGAATGAGGTACTGAATGGCACAACATGTTTCCACCTTTGCAATGTAAGAGATGAAAAGACTCTGAAGTTCGATGATGTTGAGGAGACAAGGATACAGAGGGAACAAATGTCACAGGCTGTGGCAGAGTTCCATCATTGCAAGTCACTAAACACAGCAAACCATAACTATTACAAATGCTATGCAATTACCAAAACCACCAGAACAGTGAGAGTAGGAAAAAGAACAAGGGATGGGAGAGTGCTCCCAAAGTCCAGACCCGGAAGCACCAGCCCTACCTCAGGCCATGGGTATCACCTTACTATATGTGTAGACCCCATCGGCCTTGACCAGACGATTCCAACCCTCTGGTGCAGGAAGTGATGGAAGATACTGACAAGCAGGATGAAGGACAGCAAGGTAGACCAGTGAGACAGAATGTGAATCAGAGCTATAGACCATAATTCTTCAGGGCCCCTCTTCACCAAACATAGTATACAACAAAAGGGAGATGAGACCCAGGGTCGGCAGCCATCTTGGAGTCGAAATCACTGCAAGTTCAGTTACCTCCACAGATGCCAAGAAAACCTTCAACCACAACATGGCAAAAAGACAAAACTAGTTAATCCACCAGCTGAAAACTCATCTGTTCCTGAGGCTAAGCAAGGTGGGCTGAGTAAAAGTCAGCTTATGACCTCTGCCAAAATCCAATTTATTCATCCAATGAAAAGAAATGAATATAAAATTCCAGTAAGAATAAATTAATAAAATATTGGAGTTGATGCTGTAAGTGCTTACTATCTGCACATTGACCAGATAACTAGAACTATTGGCATTATCTGTGCAACGTGGAGTTCTTAATATTTTTACCTAAAGACCATTACCCTATCTTTGGGGTAATGACAAATGGTTTTTTTGTGTTTGTTTTTTAATGGCTGGTTTGTCTCAATATGTCTTTAAAGATTGTTTTAATAATTTACATCCAAGTTAGTTAGCATATGGTGTAACAGTGATTTCAAGAGTAGATTCCTTAAACCCCTTACCCACTTAGCCCGTCTGCCCTCCCACAACCCCTCCAGAAACCCTCTGTTTGTTCTCCATACCTGAGTCTCTTTTGTTTTGTCACCCACCCTGTTTTTATATTATTTTTGCTTCCCTTCCCCTATGGTCTTCTGTTTTGTATCTTAAAGTCCTCTTATGAGTGAAATCATATGATATTTGTCTTTCTCTGACTAATTTCACTTATCATAGTACCCTCTAGTTCCATCCATGTACTTGCAAATGGCAAGATTTCATTCTTTTTGATTTCTGAGTAATACTCCATGGTGTGTGTGTGTGTGTGTGTGTGTGTGTGTGTGTCTGTGTGTGTACACCACATCTTCTTTATCCATTTATCCACTGATGGACATTTGGGCTCTTTCCATACTTTGGCTATTATTGATAGTGCTGCTATAAACATTGGTGTGCTTGTGTCCCTTCTAAACAGCATCCCTGTCCTGGTCCTATATCCCTTGGATACATACTTAGTTGTGCAATTGCTGGGCCCTAGGGTACTTCCATTTTTAATTTTTTGAGGAACCTCCATACTGTTTCCCAGAGTGGCTGCACTGGTTTGCATTCCCACCAGCAGTGCAAAGAGATCCTCTTTCTCCATATCCTCACCAACATGTTGCCTGAATTGTTAATGTTAGTCATTTTGACAAGTATGAGGTGGTATCTCAATGTGGTTTTGATTTGTATTTACCTGATGATGAGCAATGTTGAGCATTTTTTCATGTGTTGGTTGACCATCTGGATGCCTTCTCTGGAGAAGTGTCTATTCATGTCTTTTGCCCATTTCTTCACTGGATTGTTTTTTTGGTGTTGAATTTGATAAATTTTCTATAGATTTTGAATAGTAACCTTTATCTGATATGTCAGGTGCAAATATCTTTTCCCATTCCGTTGGCTGCCTTTTAGTTTTGCTGATTGTTTCCTTCGCTGTGCAGTTTTTATCTTGATGAGGTCCACACAGTTTATTTTTGCTTTGGTTTCCCTTGCCTCCAGAGACGTGTTGAGTAAGAAGTTTCTGCATCCGAAGTCAAAGAGATTTTTGCCTGCTTTCTCCTCGAGGATTTTGATGGCTTCTTCCCTTATATTTACGTCTTCCATTTACCTTGAGTTTATTTTTGTGTCTGGTTTAAGAAAATGATCCAGGTTCATTCTTCTGCATGTTGCTGTACAGTTTTCTGCATGTCACTGTCCAGCACCACTTCTAAAGAAACTCTTTATTCCACTAAATATTCTTTCCTGCTTTGTTAAAGATTAGTTGGCCATACATTTGTGGGTCCATTTCTAGGTTCTCTATTCTGTTCCATTGATCTTAGTGTCCGTTTTTGTGCCAGTATATATA
>NC_043708.1:71296372-71316916 GCF_006229205.1 Suricata suricatta
CACCTCTTTGGTTAGATTTATTCCTAGGGATTTTACGGGTTTAGGTGCAATTGTAAATGGGATTAATTCCTTTATTTCTCTTTCTGTTGCTTTATTATTCATGTATAGGAATGCAACCAATTTCTGTGCATTGATTTTATATCCTGCAACTTTGCTGAATTCATGGATCAGTTCTAGCAGTTTTTTGTAGAATCTTTTGGGTTTTTCCATATACAGTATCATGTCATCTGTGAAGAGTGAAACTTTGACCTCCTCCTGCCTGATTTGGATGCTTTTATTTCTTTGTGTTGTCTGATTGCTGAGGCTAAGACTTCCAATTCTATGTTGAATAACGGAGGCAAGAGTGGTCATCCCTGTCTTCTTCCTGACCTTAAGGGGGAAAGTTCTCAGTTTTTCCCCATTGAGGATGATATTAGCAGTGGGTCTTCCATATATGGATTTTATGGTCTTGAGGTATTATCCTTTTATTCCTACTTTCTTCAGAATTTTTATCAAGAAAGGATGCTGTATTTTGTCAAATGCTTTCTCTGCATCTATTGAGAGGGTAATGTGGTTCTTGTCCTTTCTTTTATTGATGTGATGTATCACATTGATTGTTTTAAGGATATTGAACCAGCCCTGCATCCCAGGTATAAATCCCACTTGGTCGTGGTGTATAATTTTTTTAATGTGTTGTCGGATCTGGTTGGCTAGTATCTTGTTGAGGATTTTTGCATACATGTTCATCAGAGAAATTGGTCTATAGTTCTCCTTTCTAGTGGGGTCTGTTTCTGGTTTTGGAATCAAAGTAATACTGGCTTCATAGAATAAGTTTGGAAGTTTTCCTTTCATTTCTATTTTTTGGAAGAGCTTCGAGAGAATAGGTGTTAACTCTTTTTTAAATGTTTGATAGAATTCCCCCTGGAAAGCCATCTGGCCATCACTCTTGTTTTGGGGGGGAAATTTTTGAGTACTAATTCAATTTCCTTACTGGTTATGGATCTGTTCACATTTTCTATTTTTTCCTGTTTCAGTTTTGTTAGTTTATATGTTTCTAGGAATGTGTCCATTTCTTCCAGATTGTCCATTTTATTGGCATATAATTGCTCATAATAGTCTCATTATTGTTTGTATTTCTACTATGTTGATTGTGATCTCTCCTCTTTCATTCTTGATTTTATCTATTTGGGTCCTTTCCTATTTCTTTTTTATTAAACTAGCTAGGGGTTTATCTATTTTGTTAATTCCTTCAAAGAACCAGCTTCTGGTTTCATTGATCTGTTCTACTGGGTTTTTTGTTTGTTTGTTTGTTTGTTTCAATAACATTGATCTCTGCCCTAATCATTATTATTTCCTGTCTTCTTCTGGTTTGGGGTTTTATTTGTTCTTTTTCCAGCTCTTTAAGGTATAAGGTTAGGTTGTGTATCTGAGACCTATCTTCCTTCTTTAGAAAAGCCTGGATTGCTATATACTTCCCTCTTATGACTGCCTTTGCTGTATCCCTGAGGTTTGGGGCTGTGGTGTTATCATTTTCATTGGCTTTTATGTCATTTTTAATTTTCCCTTTAATTTCTTGGTTACCCCATTCATTCTTTAGTAGGATGGTCTTTAGTCCCCAAGTATTGTTATCTTTCCACATTTTTTCTTGAGGTTGATTTTGAGTTTCATAGCATTGTGGTCTGAAATATGCATGGTATGATCTCAATCTTTTTGTATTTTGTATTTGTTGATTTGTGTCCTAGTATGTGATCTATTCTGGAGAACATTCCATGTCTACTCGAGAAGAATGTGTTTTCTGTTTTGGGATGAAATGTTCTGACTATATCTGTTAAGTCCATCTGGTCCAGTGTGTCATTCAAAGCCATTGTTTCCTTGTTGATATTCTGTTTAGATATTCTGTCCATTGCTGTAAGTGGGTGTTGAAGTCCCCTACTATTATGGTATTATTGTCAATGAGTTTCTTTATGTTTGTGATTAATTGATTTACATATTTGGGTGTTTCTGCATTTGGAGCATAAATGTTTACAATTGTTAGATCTTATTGGTAGATAGACCCCTTAATTATAATATAACATCCTTCCTCATCTCTTGTTGCAGTCTTTATTTTAAAGTCTAGATTGTCTGATATAAGTATGGCTACTCCAACTTTCTTTTGGTGATCATTAGCATAATAGATGGTTCTCCATTCCCTTACATTCAATCTTAAGATGTCTTTAGGTCTAAAGTGGGTCTCTTGTAAATAGCATATAGATGTATTCTTTTTTTTAATCCATTCTGTTACCCTATGTCTTTTGATTGGAGCATTTAGTCCATTGACATTTAGAGTGAGTACTGAAGGATATGAGTTTATTGCCATCATGTTGCCTGTAGAGTTGGAGTTTCTGGTGGTGTTCTCTGGTCCTTTCTAGTCTTTGTTTCTTTTGGTCTTTTATTTCTGTCATTTCTCCCCTCAGATAGTCCCCTTAAAATTTCTTGTAGGGCTGGTTGAGTGGTCATGAACCCCTTTAATTTTTGTTTGTCTGGAAAACTTTTTATCTCACCTTCTATTTTGAATGTCAGCCTTGCTGGGTAAAGAATTCTTGGTTGCATATTTTTCCAACTCAGCACATGGAATATATCCTGTCACTGTTTTCTGGCTTGCCAAGTTTCTGTGGATAGGTCTGCTACAAACCTGATTTATTTTCCCTTGTAGGTTAAGGACTTTTTTCCCCTTGATGCTTTCATGATTCTTTTCTTGCCTGAGTATTTTGTGAATTTGAGTATGATATACCTTGTTGATGATTGGTTTTTGTTGAATCTAATGGGAGTCCTCTGTGCTTCCTGGATTTTGATGTCTGTGTCTTTCCCCAGGTTAGGAAAGTTTTCCTCTCTGATTTGCTTACATAACCCTTCTAGCCCTTTTTCCTCTCTCTTCATCTTCTGGGACCCCTATGATTTTGATATTGTTCCTTTTTAATGAGTCACTGATTTCTCTAATTCTTAAATTGTGCTATTTTGCCATAGTCTCCCTCTTTTTTTCTGCCTCATTGTTCTCCATAAGTTTGTCCTCTATATCGCTGATTTGCAGCTCTGCCTCCCCCATCCTTTCCTCTGTGGCATCCATTCAAGATTGCAGCTCAGTTATAGAATTTTTTATTTCATTCTGACTAGCTTTTATCTCCACAGAAAGGGACTCTAATCTGTTTTTAATCCCAGGTAGTATTCTTATTACTGTGATTCTAAATTCTGGTTCAGACATCTTGCTTGGATCTGTGTTGATTAAGTGCCTGGCTATCATTTCTTCCTGTTCTTCATTTTGGAGTGAATTCCTTCATTTTTTTTCATTTTGAAGGAATAAAAGGAGTTAATAAGAACAAAATTAAGGTTAAAAAATTAAGAACAATACCAAAAAAATCAAATAAAGGATGCTAGGTCCTAGGTGTGTTTTGGTATGGTTGTTGGAAGGAGCTTGATAGATTAGAGAAAAAAGGGAAAGATTAGAAAAGAAAAAATGGAAAGATAAAAAAAAGAAAACTGTTTGAAAATTTGAAAAAATGAAAAATGAATACAATGAAATAGAATAAAATGAAGTGATGGAAATAAAACTGAATTTGAAGACTTTACAAATAAGTAAAAAATATAATAGAAAAAATTTTTAATATTTTTATAAAAACACATTTTTTCTCTTTCTGTATTCAAGAAAAAGAAAAAATTTTTTGAACAGATGGACTAGCAAACAGACTGAAGTATGATTACATTTACCTCAGTTTCCCCTAGAAATCAAACTATGAAGCACTTTATAGTTCATAAACTAAGCAAGCAGAGAGACTTGTGATGTTCCTGAAGAGTGAGGTTGGCCTAGTTGGACAGGACTTAGTGTAATGGCTCCATTCTCCACTAGATGGTGCTGCTTAGCTTACTGGGGTGGATTGTTGTGGCACATGCAGGCATGTATGTGCATGCACAGAAGGGGTGAAAATGGCATCATCCAGCTACCCAGTCTCTAGTGTCAGAACTCTGTGCTCTCCCTGCCGAGCAATTGTGCACCGCTCCTTTGTCTCTGACTTCCATCCACTCCCCGCTTTTATAATGTCCGTGACCAAGCCCTCAGGTTGCCAGGCAGCACCTCCCTCTCAGATGCAGCTGTGTTTCCCAACCCCTCGCTTCTGAGGGACTGCGGCTTTGACCCGTTCTGATCCTCTGGGAAAGGGTCTCACTGAACAATGGCCAGGTGCCCACCTACCCTCAGGAATGTTCACAGGATCATGCTGTAGCTGCTGCCCAGAGACTGTGGCTGGGTGCCCCCACCCCAGAAAAAGTTCATATGATTGTGTATAAGCAGCATTTCAGGAATTATGGTAAATCACAACACACATCTGATACCGGGCTTCCCCTTAACGTCTTTGTTCCAGCACAAGTGAATGTAGTTGTTCTCCAGGGTCCTCTGGGACCTTTGCCTGTGGCTTCACCCCACAGCCTCTACCAAATATTCTCCTAGCAGGAGAACCATCTCTCCGCATGTGACCCAAGGACCCCTCAGACCTCACTCTCTGCTCCTGGGGACCTGCCCTTCCCACCAGACCACTGCCAGGTACCAAGATGCAGTTTTAGACTCTGCACTTCCCCTGTTTAGAGTCTTCATGGAATTTAAAACCCCTTCTTTCTCCTTTCTCCCTTTTTTGTTTAGTCCCTTGCATACTTTTTCTTTTCTCTCCAGCTGCTTTTGGGTGGTGGCAAGGGAGATGCTTTCCATACTCTCCACCTCCCCCCCCACCCCACCTGTCCCCATCCTCTCTCCACCAGCAAAAACAGCCCCCTCCCTCCGTGGCTTTCTCTCCCAGTTCACTCCTCCATGCCATGTACCTGTTAAGTTCTCTGGTTCAGATTGTGCATATTGTTGTGTTAATCCTTAAATCAGTTTTCTAAGTGTACAGGATGTTTAGTGTTGATCTGACTGTATTTCAAGAATGAGAGATGCAAAAACAACTTCCATGCTGTTCCGCCATCTTGGCTCCCTCCCAATCTTTAAAGATTTTTAAATTGTTTCTTATCTGGCCAAGTCAAAATGTTTAAGAGTCTCATTTTGAATCTCTAACAAAAGTTTATAACTTGATTTTTTTAAGTCAATTGTAATTTGTTGGGAGCTGCCAGAAGAAGAGACACGTGCCTTGACCTGCAAGATCAGCCACCCGCACAGCTAGCTGCGTTATCACTCCCAGCACAGCAAGAGCTGCATTATCACCTTCAGCTGAGGCCTTCTTGTTTTCTTCCCAAGCTCCTCTTGTTAGCCTCTCGGCTGCGTGCTGACGCTGCAGTCCCCGCCCTTGTTTCCTAGCAACTAACTCACGTCAGCTGCCCCGCCTTCTACCCTACATAAGACATGCGTGGTCTCTCAATGAGAGCGACTGGATCAGAAACCGTGCCTTGCCTCCACTCTCTGTGCTCCCTGCCCTACCTCATTCTCACCCCCTCTCTCAGGACCCGCGTCGACTGACCCAACGGACAGGGCAGTAATTACTGTGATTTATAATAAGAAATACATATTTGGTCTTCATCCCCTTTCTTGGCACAGAGCTCCAAAAACTCTAGGAATTTCCTAAGTGATGAGAATGACAAAGGTGCCTTTTTTATGTTAATGAGGTGACTTTGAAAACACTGAAGGAGTGGAGAGCTTGCTGCTGGGGGAGAACCAACCTTGGAGTGGGGGTGTTTATTTATTTTTGAGAGAGAGAGAGCAAGCATGAGCTGGGGAGGGACAGAGAGAGGGAGTAAAAGAATGCCAAGCAGGTTCCACACTGTCCATGCAGGACCTGACTCAGGGCTCAATCCCCACTATGAGATGGGGACCTGAGCCAAAACCAGTCTGATGCCTAACTGACTGAGCCACCCAGGCACTCCAGGAAAACTGAGCTTGTAATTAAAGGTTTGGAACTTTCAGTACCACTACCGGACCCCTGGAGAGTGGAGAGGAGCTACAGGTTGAATCAACTGCCAACAGCCAAAGATTTAATCAGTCATGCCTATGTAGTGAAGCCTCCATAAAAACCCAAAAGGACAAGATTTAAAGAGCTTCTCAGTTGTTGAACACATAAAGATTTGGGGAGAATGGTGCACTCCAAGAGAGCATGGATACTCTGCACTCTTTCCCCATATTTTGCCCTCTTATATCTGGCTATTTTTGAGTTCTATCCTTTTGTAATAAACCAACAATCTAGTGAGTGTGAGAAATAAGCCCACTGACCCAATCAAAGAAGAGATACAGAGACTGGGAGCACAGCAAAGCAAGAATCAACGTTCTTGCAAGAGCAGTGTCTGGTTGACAGGCACCCTTAGGGTGATTACAGCTGATAATATATCTCCTAGTGGGTAAGCCCCTCCCCTGATTTCTCATTGGCTGAGTACCACAGAAGTTACAGCCTTACCCAGAAGTCGCCTATGCTATTGTAAGGCAAGAAGTAGTCTGCTTGGAACAAATGTACATTCCTTGAGGTGATGCAGAGACTTCAGTTCTTTGGTACATGCTCATTACAAAGCCTGTGAAAAATAAGCCTGTGAAATGGAGAGGGAAGAAGAACTAGGAAGTAAAGTGTCTAAGGGTTTGGGACCTGGGATGGTGGGGAGAGGGTTCATACATATTTCCAAAAGGTTGTAAACCTATTGTTAACTAGACAGCACAGCTTTTATTGGCTATTTCTAAAAATGAGTCATCTCACTTCTCAAAGTGAGTAAACTCATTTGCTGAGTCCTGTGAGCACTCTCACAAATTAATCAAACCTAAGGAGGGGATTGTGGGAACCTCTGGTTGATAGCCAATCAGAAATACAGGTAACAACATGAACTTACAATTGGCATCTGAAGTGGAGAACAGTCTTATGGGACTGAGGACCTCAACTTATGGAATCTAATACTGTCTCTGAGTAGGTAGTGTGGTAATGTCAGAATAGCAGTAAACTGTAGGACATGCAGCTGGTGCTTGGTCATGTGTGAAAAACCCACACACACATCAGAAGTAATATCAGAATAATTATCAACAAACTGCAACCACCTGTTTAAAAAGGGTCCTAAATAATTAAATTTTTGAAAAACTCTCCATCTTTCTTTCCCTCTGCCCCCTTTTCCCCCCAGATTACTCTTTCTAGGGCAACCCTGCTACCAAGTCATAAAGATACTATGGAGAGAGCCATGTAATAAGGAACTGAGGCCTCTCAGAACAGCTGTGTAACTGAGCCACCTTCCAAGTGCATCGTCCTGCTTGGTCAAACTTTTAGATGATTACATCTTGACAAAAACTTCATGAAAGACACCAAGCCAACACCACTGGGTAGGTTGCTTTCAAATCCTGGTCCACAGAAACTATGAAACAATAAACGTTTGTTAGCTAAGTAAATGTGTAGCCACCATGTTTGGAGTAATTCATTATGCAACAATAGATAACTAATATAGTAGATAAATACACCAATTTCCCCACCCTTCTAGCATATCTGGTATAATAATGCATACTTTATTTTTTTAAGTTTATTTATTTTTGAGAGACAGAGACAGTCCAAGAGTGGGAGAGGGACAGAGAGGGAGATACAGAGTCCAAAGCAGGTTCCAGGCTTTGAGCTGTCGGCACAGAGCCTGATGCAAAGCTAAACCCACGAACCATGAGATCATGGCCTGAGCCCAAGTTGGATGCATAACCAACTGAGACACTCAAGTGCCCCAATAATGCATACTTTCATGGTTTCCTTCCCCTTCCTGTCTGACTTCCCCACTCTCCTAGTGGTGTTTCCTAGGATTAACTCTCAAGTAACTACTTGTACTCAAACACATGCCACAGGGTCTACTTTGGGACCTCGAATGAAGACATTGTGCAAGCCGGCAGCACCCGTTTCTTTGACTTGCAGTTTGCTGATGCCAGAAATGAAATCAAAATTTACATTTTTTAAGTTGTTATATAATTATAGATATTATAAGTATATATACATATCACAGAGACAGAAGAAAATCTACACATACTAATCTATACATACTAAGACTTTGAGTAAGGGAAATACAGTGGACAGGGAGGTATTTTTCTCTTCCTAGAGACTTGGGAACATTTTCCACTGACGGAGCCACCGGTGGTAGTCCACGGGATTCTGTGGACACTGAACAATAGAATTGTGTGTAAAAAACAGAGATGACAAATGGAAAGAACAGCACAAGGGAAAGGAAAAAGTGGACCATTTCTCCATAATAAGGGTTTCTCTTCTCCCAAGGCAGGAGAACATGAAAACGGGTGTGATCAGATGGGGTAATGCACATTTGCGGGGGGGGGGGGGGGGGGGGGGGGGGGGGGGGGGGTTGTGGCAGTGTGGAGGAGATGGGAGAATTTTACTGCCAGCAGTCAGATATTTTATCTAATCTAAAGAAATACAATATGTCCATCTGTAGGTATGTATGAATCTAGAGAAAGAAATGGAAAGACAAAAGAAACTATTAACTTTAGATGCTTTACTTTAGAAGGCTAGAATTAAAAGCAAGTTGAGGGGCTCCTGGGTGTCTCAGTTGGTTAGGCGTCTGACTTGGGCCCAGGTCATGATCTCTTGGCTTTTGAGTTTGAGCCCGAGTCAGGCTCACTTCTGTCAGCCTGTCAGCGATGAGCCCACTTCAGATCTTCTGTCCCCCTCTCTCCACCCTCCCCCCTCTCTCTCAAAAATAAATAAGCAAATAAATAAATAAATAAATATTTTAAAAAGCAAGTGGTGAGAATAATCACCTTTTCTTATACACTCCTATATTGTTTGAGTTATTTTTTACATAATAAAGTGAGAACCTAAAAGCAAGACATGAAAGGGAAGAAAAAAAGGAAGAGAAGAAGACTAAGGAGAGAAAGAAAGAGAAGGAAGGAATAGAGGGACAGAGGGAGAAAATTATATGTCAAACTATTTCCCAGTTGTCACAAAAGAAAATTGTCTCTCTAACAGTTTTCTCAAGCTAATGGATGCCCCCCCAATACAGCATCTTTACTAAAGGAATTTTCTCGTGACCCTTCTGCTTTTATTATTTTTATTTACTCCAAATAGCAAACTTTAATTCGTTTTAATAAAGATAATACTGTAGGAGTGCCTGGGTCACTCAGTTGGTTAAGTATCTAACTCTTGATTTCGGCTCAGGTTGTGATCTCACAGTTCCAGAAATCAAGTCCCACATCCAGCTCCACATGGACAGGAAAGAGCCTGCTTGGGACTCTCTCTCAATAAATAAACAAACAATCTTTTAAAAATCATTCTTTTAAAAAAATTTTAATGTATATTTATTTTTGAAAGAGAAAGACACACAGTTCAAGAGAGAGACACAGAGTCTGAAGCAGGCTCCAGGCTCTGAGCTGTTAGCACAGTGCACAACGCGGGGCTCAAACTCGCAAACTGTGAGATCATGACCTGAACCGAAGTTGGACACAGCCGACCAAGCTCCCAAAAAATATTCTTTAAAAAGAGGATAATACTGTCACCTTGTGGCCAGATGTGACATTGCAACTTTACACACACACACACACACACACACACACACACACACACACACACACACTAAACATTTTCTTATTAATTTAGAACTAAAGATAATCTTAGAAATCATCCAGTCTCTGTTCAGAACCATCATTTTACAGTGAAGCACCCTAAAGGTTAGATCGCTCTCTAGGCTTCATTTCTTCATGTTTAGCCAGTTGCCCAATATAACTCAGATTAACATTAACTTTTATAAAATATACATATAAATATCCAAAGTTATCTGCACTGGCATATGCTGCCTATGCCTACACTTGCATGTGAGAATCAATTTGATATCAAATCAACTTCTTGGAACTTTAAATCTGAGATTCATATTTGAAAGCATGGCTTTTTTTCTCTGTCCATTGTATTTAAAATGTGTGGCAGTCTCTCATATTCATTCATTTTGGGGGGCTTATTTACTTATTTTGAGAGAGAGCATGTGCACAAGCAGTGGTGAGGGGCAGAAAAAGACAGAGAGAGAGAGAGGGAGGGAGGGAGGGAGGGAGGGAGTCCCAAGCAGGCTCCACTCTGTCAGTACAGAGCCCAATGTGGGGCTTGAACACACAAGCTGTGAGATCATGCCCTGAGCTGAAATCAAGAGTCAAGGCTTAACTGACTAAGCTCCCCAGGCACCACTCTTATTCATTCATTTAAAAGCATTTATTGAGAACCTACTACGTACCAGGCACTGTGCTAGTGTTCAGGATTGCACAGTGAGCAAAAGTCTCACCTGTCATGGAGCCTACATTCTAGTGAAGGAAGACAATAAGCAAATAAGGAAATGAAAAATACAACAGGAACAGGTAGGGAGGATTAAGAGAGACCTCACTGATTAGATGACATCAGAATAGAAACCCAAAAGCATGACATGGGTCCCCTGAAGGGTACTTGGGGAGAGAGATGATCAATTGAGACTTTATAACACCACTAAGAAATTGAAGGTCATCCAAAACTCTACTGACAAGGTTATTCCCCCCACAGTTCCCTTTCCAGAGATCTAAGAGAAAGGTTTCCTGCTCTCTCTCAAAATAACATAATGAGGATTTGCAGAGGGAAGATCTCATTAGGGAAATACCTTAGAGCAAGATTTCCCCTGAGGTTAGAATTTTTCTTCATGTCTCTTAACAGTGTGGGGTTGTTGTTGTTTTTTTTCCTTCTAATCAAAGCTGCAGAGGCAATAGCTGATGAAAACCAATGTAAAATATGACTCAAGAGATAGAGAAGTCACACTCATCAAAGAGCCCTGAAAGGCAGGTGCTTTCAGAGATTCTGAATTCTTATTTGCCAGGCAAAAGCCCTGAAAGAGTTCTAAAGCCTTCCCCCAAACAGATGCGGAGCCCTTTACTACAAGCCAGACCGACTCTCTGAAGGACAGCTCTCTAGCTGCTGGACCACTCCCCTCGAGGACCGCCAGCCTCCTCCACAACTTTGCGGCTGTGTCCAGTGAGTTCAAGCAGACGGCAGGGCCACTCTAAAACCAGCTCCACTCAAAATACAGTCACCAACTAATTTTAACATTTTCTGTTATTTCATTCCAAGTGTTAATCCAATCAGTCTCTTTATCTGCTTCCTCAATTCTTTCCCAAACTGCTAGAATTCAGTTCCATCTTTCCAAATAAAGGAATTTCTTTCTGCGCTGAGAAAAATACAAGAATTTTAACACTATTTTCCTTTCATTTTCTCCTTTTTAGGGCATGGCTGGGCAGTGATAGAGTCACAGAGGTCATAAAGAAGATTCCTTGGTAATTGTGCAAACATAGCCAGATTTGCGACCTTTCTTTTCTTCAGTGCAGAGGACGCCAGGTACCTTGCCTTAGGCAAGCTTGTTGTTAAAAATCTTTGGTAGAATATGATGTACCCCTGTGAGACTAGATAAAATATGTGAAGGCCACCCCCAGACTCTCTGCAGTCCCCTGCTCTGCCCTCGCTCTAACATCTAACTGTGCATGAGTATTAAGGAAGAGGAATCTTTCTTCCAGAAACAGATTTGGGTTGGGTCTTGTCCCAGGGGTAATTAGAGGTCCTTTGATCTTAATTATGTCTAACAACACTACCAGTCTTCACTCCTCATCTTAAAGGATTTCATAACTGTGCCTTCCTGGCCCAAATCCCAGAGCTAGCTAAATGGAGGCTTGACCTTCCCTGAGCCCCTCCAAATGGAAAGGCACTCTCTGTAAGAAATGCGCTCACAATGGGGCACCTGGGTGGCTCAGTCAGTTAAGTGAACGACCTTGACTCAGGTCATGATCTCATGGGTTCGTGAGCTTGAGCCAGGAGTCAGACTCTGTGCTGACAACTCAGTTCAGATTGTCTCCCTCTCTTTCTGCCCCTCCCTCAGCCTGATTTGGGGCCTGTGGGAAGGATTCAGAAAGTAGCCCATCCCGTGGTCCTACAGCTCCATAGAATTCTTAACCGACTTGTCTTTATCTTCTCAGTGCTGCTGTTTCTCCCCATCTCCATGGCTTCTCCCTAGAGTTTTCAGGACAATTGACTTTTTAAACATGTAGGGTTTATTCTCTGATATTGTGGCCCTTATTTTCAGATGCTTTTTATGTTGGTATTTAACCTTGTGCTATTTTTATGTGTTTTCATATTTAAATTCCAACTATTTTACAACATGATTTTAGCAGCATCAAATGGTCTAAAACTGGGGAAACTTTTTTTAATGTTTATTTTTGAGAGACAGAGACAGAGCATGAGTGGGGGAGGGGCAGAGAGCGAGAGACACAGAATCCAAAGCAGGCTTCAGGCTCTGACTAGCTGTCAGCACAAAGCCCAGTGTGGGGCTGGAACTTATGAACAGTGAGATCATGACCTGAGCCGAAGTCCAATACTTAACCAACTGAGCCACCCAGGTGCCCCTAAAACTGGGAAAACTTTAAAATACTTTGCTTATGGGGCTGCTGGGTGGCTCAAGTGGGTTGAGTGTCCAACTCTTGGTTTCAGCTCACGTTGTGACCTCATCCTTTTGTGATTTTGATCCCCTTGCCCAGCTCTGTGCTGGCAGTGTGGAGCCTGCTTGGGATTCTCTCTCCCCTTCTCTGTCTGCCCCTCCCACATTCTGTCTCTGTCTCTCTCAAAATAAATAAATAAACTTTAAAAAAATTAAAATAATTTGCTTATCTAATTAGCCAGGGTAGATATGCTGAAACTGTTTTTAATTTTTTAAAACATTTCAGTCTGCCCCTCCCCTTACTATAAATAACCTAGGTTTCCCCAGCTGAAAACTTGGGCAGATTCAAAGCAAAATGACACAGAAAGCTGATGGGGTAGAGGGTGGATGGAGGAGCTGGGGTCGGGTGGAGTGGGATGAAGTGTGGCCAGACTGTTTCCCTCTCTGTCACCAAGAGGTCTGATCTTTCTTCAAACTTACTTCCTGTTTCTCCAAAAACCCATCTTCTGGAAATCTACTCTGTCAACCTCTCTGCAACACAGATTGTCCACCTCTGCAACCCTTGAACACCAGACCCCAAGTCAAAACCACCATCCTCTGCCTCATCAGCCTAGAAAAATAATCTACTTTCAAACCCACCAGGTGTAACACACCTCAGTTTCCTGATCTCACCAAGCAGGCAATCCAGAATCTGGAGACTAAAATATTACAGTAGGGCACCTGGGAAAAGTGGAACCTGATTTATGCACAACAAATGAGAAAAATCAGACTCACAAGGCAGATAAATTAGAGAAGATTTTTCACTATACATAAATATGCATTATGGAAATCCCTTAAATAATTCCCCCAGTGACACAGTTCTATTAATTATTTATACAAAAATTTATTTTCATTTTTAAAAAACCTCAGGATTATATCATTTGCCTAAGTGGAAGCACACTAATATTATGTCTGCATTGACAACAAAATTCCTTTGGCTCATAATTACTGTTTTATGCACAATCTTAATCCCAACTATTTCTATCTTTTCTGTATACCCTACCCAAAGAAAGAAGAGCTAGTCTTCCCATCTATTTTCAAATAAATCAAGGTGTCGTCCTAAAACTTAGGCAGTAAAAATCTGATATTTCTTCTTTTTCTGGGGGAAAAGGGCACACGTAACATTTTCTTTTTTTATTTTTACTTTTTATAGTTTATTGTCAAGTTGATTTCCATATAACACCCAGTGTTCTTCCCCACAAGTGCCCTCCTCCATGTCCATCACCCCCCTTCCCCTTTCTCCCTCCCCCTTCAGCCCTCAGTTTGTTTTCAGTATTCAAGAGTCCTCATGATTTGCCTTCCTCCCTCTCCCTAACTCTTCCCCCACCCCTTTCCCTCCACATGGTCTTCTGTTAAGTTTCTCCTGTTGGACTTATGAGTAAAAACACGTATCTGTCCTTCTCTGCCTGACTTATTTCACTTAGCATGACACGCTCGAGGGCTATCCACATTGCCACAAATGGCCAAATTTCATTCTTTCTCATTGCCATGTAGTATTCTATTGTATATATAAACCACATCATCTTGATCCATTCATCCGTTGGTAGACATTTAGGCTCTTTCCATGATTTGGTATTGTTGAAAGTGCTGCTATCAACATTCGGGTATGTGTGCTCCTATGCATCAGCACTTCTGTATCCATTGGGTAAATCCCTAGCAGTGCTATTGCTGGGTCATAAGGGAGTTCTATTGTTAATTTTCTGAGGAACCTCCACACTGGTTTCCAGAGTGGCTGTACCAATTTACATTCCCACCAACAGTGTAAGAAGGTGCCTTGTTTCTCCACATCCTCGCCAGCATCTATAATCTCCTGATTTTTTCATTGTAGCCACTCTGACTGGCATGAGGTGGTATCTCAGTGTGGTTTTGATTTGTATTTCCCTGATGATAAGCGATGCTGAGCATCGTTTCATGTGTCTGTTGGCCATTTGGATGTCCTCATTGGAGAAGTGTATATTCATGTCTTCTGACCATTTCTTCATTTGTTTTTCAGGTGTGGAGTTTGGTGAGTTCCTTGTAGATTTTGGATACTAGCCCTTTATCTGACATGTCATTTACAACTATCTTTTCCCATTCCATCAGTTGCCTATTAGTTTTCTTGATTTTTTTTTTTTTTGCAGTGCAGAAGCTTTTTATCTTGATGAGGTCCCACTACTTCATTTTTTCTCTTGATTCCCTTGCCTTTGGGGATGTGTTGAATAGGAAATTGCTGCAGTTGAGGTCAAGGAGGCTGTTTCTTGCTTTCTCTTCTAGGGTTTTGATGGTTTCCTGTCTCACATTCAGGTCCTTCATCCATTTTGAGTTTATTTTTGGGTATGGTGTAAGAAAGTGGTCTAGTTACATTCTTCTGCAGTTGCTGTCCAGTTCTCCAGTTCTCTGTTAAAGAGGCTGTCTTGGGGCACCTGGGTGGCTCAGTCGGTTGAGTGTCTGGCTTTTGCTCAGGTCATGATCTCACGGTTTGTGGGTTCAAGCCCCGCTTGGGGCTCTGTGTTGACAGCTAGCTCAGAGCCTGGAGCCTGCTTCGGATTCTATGTCTCCCTCTCTTTCTGACCCTCCCCTGCTCGCACTGTCTCTCTCTGTCTCTCAAAAATAAATAAAAAACATTTAAAAATTTTTAAAAAGAGGCTGTCTTTTTTCCATTGGATGCGCTTAGCTGCTTTGTCAAAGATTAATTGGCTGTACATTTGTGGGTCTAGTTTTGGGTTCTCTTTTCTATTCCATTGGCCTATGTGTCTGTTTTTGTGCCAATACCATACAGTCTTGATGATGACAGCTTTGTAGTAGAGGCTAAAGTCTGGGATTGTGATGCCTCCTGCTTTTGTTTTCTTTTTCAATATTACTTTGGCTATTTGGGGTCTTTTGTGCTTCCATATGAATTTTAGGATAGTTTGTTCTAGCCTTGCAAAGGATGCTGGTGCAAATTTTACTGGGATTGCATTGAATGTGTAGGTTGCTTTGGGTAATAATGACATTTTAACAATGTTTATTCTTCCGATCCACGAGCATGGAATGTTTATCCATTTCTTTGTGTCTTCAATTTCTTTCATAAGTTTTCTATAGTTTTCATTGTACAGGTCTTTTACATTTTTAGTTAGGTTTATTCCTAGGTATTTTATGGTTTTTCGGGCAATTATGAATGGGTTCAGTTTCTTGACTTCTCTTTCTGTTGCTTCATTATTGGTGTATAAAATTGCAACCTATTTCTGTACATTGATTATGTACCCTGAGACTTTGCTGGCCTCATTGATCAGTTCTAGTAGGCTTCTGGTGGAGTCTGTTGAGTTTTCCATGTAGAGGACCATGTCATCAGTGAAAAGTGAAAGTTTGACTCCACCTTTGCCAATTCTGATGCCTTTTATTTCCTTTCGTTGTCTGATTGCTGATGCTAGAACTTCCAGCACTATGTTAAACAACAGTGGTGAGAATGGACATCCTTGTTGTGTTCCTGATCTCAGGGGGAAAGCTCTCAGTTTTTCCCCATTGAGGATGATATTAGCTGTGGGCTTTTCATAAATGGCTTTTATGATGTTTACGTAAGTTCGTTCTATCCTGACTTTCTCAAGGGTTTTTATTATGAAAGGGTGCTGTATTTTGTCAAATGCTTTTTCTGCATCTATTGACAGGATCATATGGTTTTTATCTTTTCTGTTGTTTACGTGATGTATCACATTGATGGGTTTGTGAATATTGAGCCAGCCCTGTAACCCAGGAATAAATCCCACTTGTTCATGGTGGATAATTGTTTACATATACTGTTGAATTCAATTTGCTAGTACCTTGTTGAGTATTTTTGCATCTGTATTCATTAAGGATATTGGCCTGTAGTTCTCTTTTTTGTTGGATCTCTGTCTGGTTTGGGAATCAAAGTGATGTTGGCTTCGTCAAATCAGTCTGGAAGTTTTCCTTCTATTTCTTTCTTTTTTTTTTTAATAGCTTGAGAAGAATGGGTATTAACTCTGCTTTAAATGTCTGGTAGAATTCCCCAGGGAAGCCATCTGGCCCTGGGCTCTTATTCATTGGGAGATTTTTGATAACTGATTCGATTTCTTCACTGGTTATGGATCTGTTCAGATTTTCTATCTCTTCTCGTTTGAAATTTGGTAGTGCATGTGTGTTTAGAGCTTCTCTGATGTCTTCCATGCTTTTTTCAAGCCCAGTGATTAATTTTATGACAATTGTTCTAAATTCTTGCTCCATTATATTGCTTATATCTGTTTTGAGCAGTTCTGTGGCTGTGACTTCTTCCCAGAATTTCTTTAGAGGAGAGATCTTCTGTTTCATCATTTTGGCTAGTTTTCTGTCTCTGTCAGTTTTAAAAGCTCGTTATGCACTCTGCACCTGTTAGTATTGCTATATTTAAGGAGGCTCATTGACTGTCCAGGGCTCGTTGTTTCAGGAAGTGTTCTTTTAATAATGTCTCTCAATTTCTCTTGTTGTGCCTTTGGTTATTTTATTTCCCTACTCAGTGATATTTGGGACTCTCAACCATGTGTACTTTGGCTTGTTTCTTGAGGTATCCCTGAAAAGGAAAACAGACAGACAAACACAGGGAACAAAAGCACGCAAACACACAGACAAATCAAACCAATAAGCAAACCAAAAGGGAAAAGAAAATAAAAAAAGAGGGGGGAGACAAAAACAACAAAGGACAAAGGACAGTCTAAAAGTGTAAAACCAGCAGAGGGGAGAGATAAGAATGAGATAAGGGAAAATATATCTGAATGGCAAGAATTGATCTAATCACAGCAATGCATCAATGTTGGTCTTTCACGGGCTCCTGGGGGGGGGAAAGGAGAAAAAGAAAAAGGGGGGGGGAAGGCAGCTCTCAAGGGCGGATGGGTGTGGTTTGGTGTAGGTAGGTCTCATGGGCTGCTCTCCAAGGCCCCACCTTGGTGGTTGTGGGGAGAAGAATGGTGGCGACCCAATACCTTCTTGAACCAAGTGTTGCAACCCACAGTTTTGGGTCCGATCTCCTTGTGCCACAGGCAGGCCAAGTTGTATTTTCCAAGCCCCGCCTAGTTTCCAAATTCTAATCCATGCACGTTAGTGATACCACCCAAGATGAGATGTACTCCCACAGACCAGGCAGTGCTGTCTGGAATCAGGGCACCCAGCCCAAGAAGAACGCTCCAGTTAAAGAGGATGGATCTCTTCCCCACACTCTGTGGTTATAGATGGGGTGATAGGATCCCTCTCCCTCCTGGGCCAAGGTTTTTCTCTTCTCTAAAAACAGTTCTATGAGCATTTTAAGCCTCTCTTTCTCTTCCCCTCATTTCTCCATGGCTCTGCATGCTCCCTGATGCTCTGCGTGGAGTGGGGCTCCCTCCCCTTCAAGCCTCCAGGTCCCAGCCCATTTTTATCTTCCCTAGTTCGCATTCACTCATGCACCTATGAAGCTGTCTTCTTTATGGAGAGGCTGTCTTCTTAATGGACTCTGTGTCTTTTCCTCCCACTCTTGTAGATCAGAGTATTGTGGCTTCAGTCCTTCTTAGTTTGATAGATGCGGGCAGGTGAAAATTATAGAGCTCCCTACTTCTCTGTCATCTTGCCCCCTCCCACACGTAGCATTTTCTATGGACCCTGAACTGAAGAATCAGGTATATTAAGTATTATTATTACCATTAATAGCTCTCAAACGTTAATATGTGAATTAAGTTATTTTTTAAAATACGCAATATAAAATCTCTTGGGGAAATTACCTCATGGAGAGTAAAGGATTTAACCTATTAATACTTAAATGTTATTTATAATTAATCTGTAACTATTTAAATTGCTCTCTGAAAATAGTAATTTAAATTACAAAAATACTATGGTTAAATAGCAAATGAATCCATCTCAAACCTGAGTGTGGGGAGAAAAATCTTTATCAAATAGTCTCTTCAACAAATACATGTCATCCCTATATCTTTTCTCATCATCTGGACCAGGAACTTAAAATTCTCTCAAGGTATTTAGAGAGAGTTACTATATGTCTGACTGTCATATATATATATACCATACACACACACTAAAAGGTCAAGTCCAGCATTAATCAATGCTATTGTAATAACAATAAAATTGTCTCTATAACCCTATACAAAAAAATCCAATGCCAAACCAATGGACCACATCAATCAGCCAATAAATCTAAAAAATATCTGAGAAAATAAAAAGCAAGAGTGGCCATTGGAGTTTGTTATAATAAAACTAAATCCATATTGCTTAAGAATGAGATGGTCGTGGGGTACCTGGGTGGCTCAGTCAGTTGAGGGGCCGACTTTGGCTCAGGTCATGATCTCATGGTTCATGGGTTCTAGCCCTGAATCGGGCTCTGTGCTGACAGCTCAGAGCCTGGAGCCTGCTTCAAATTCTGTCTCTCTCTCTCTCTCTCTCTCTCTCTCTCTCTCTCTGCTCCTCCCCCATGCCTGCTCTGTCACTCTCTCTCAAAATTAAAATAAAACATTAAAAAATTATTAAAAAAAAAAAAGAGATGGTCACTTGTCAATCAGTGGGTCCAAGGATCAGACAAACAAGATCTAGCAGAGAAAGAAACACTGTGTCTATTTAGTGGGGTTTGGCAAACTCCATTCCACTGGCCATTCAGTCCTTCAGAAAATAATAACCACATTTACTCTGTTAGGTGAGATGGCTAATAGAGGAGACAAATAATAAATTAGATAATAGTAGTAGAATACGATACATGCTCTGAGAAGTACAAGCATGGTCTTCAGGAATCAGGGAAGTCTTCTTGCAGATGAGGGTCTCCAAACTCAGTCTTGAAGGAAATGTGAGCATTACCCAGGTGAAGGGACCAGAGAAGTTATGGTGTGCTAGGCTCCAAGCTGGAGTACACCACTGTGAGAGCCCTGGGGGGTCCTTTGAACTAAACACTAAGAAGAAATTGCAAGGGGTGTGACAGAGTGGCATATAAGGGCCATATAATGAATATGTTTGCATGCTATGGTGAGGAGATAGGATTTTAGCTGAGGCATTGCAATGATGGGAACTGGAAAAAAAAGTAAGTGTGGTAACTGTGGGGTATGTGTTCCACACTGTCCTGCCTTAACCTTACTTAGCCCCTCTTCAGTCGTTGGGCTTTTTGTTTGGAGTCCTTCTCTATTGTTCACACATTCCCCTATGCCTTGATCAGCCAAATTCCACTCTCAATATCTCCCAATCGATGAAAGGTTCCATCTTTCTAGGGAACTAACCAGTCTCTACACAGTTTCTGTTATAAAGTAGACCAAAATAGTTGATGGCAATATCACCTCTTCTTTAAAATATAAACAAACAAACAAATAAATAAATAAAACCGTTGTAACCGTTTTCTGTTCATCTCAGCACTCAGGCAGGCATTAACCATCAGATAAAACCACTCTCTCACCACCTCCTGTGTATATTTCCCTTATCTGACTTCACTGTTCATCACTGCAGACTACAGAAAGACATGGGAGAGACCAAAAACACGTCCCTGGACACAGTGGTGACAGACTTCATTCTCCTGGGCTTACCCCACCCCCCGAGTCTGAGGACCCTCCTCTTTCTGGTCTTCTTCATCATTTACATCCTGACTCAGCTGGGGAACCTGCTCATTCTGCTCACCGTGTGGGCTGACCCGAAGCTCCATGCTCGCCCCATGTACATCCTTCTGGGCGTGCTCTCATTCCTGGACATGTGGCTTTCCTCGGTCATTGTCCCTCGGCTAATATTGGATTTTACTCCCACCAGCAAGGCAATCCCCTTTGGTGGCTGTGTAGCCCAGCTATACTTTCTTCACTTCCTGGGCAGCACCCAGTGCTTCCTCTATACCTTGATGGCCTATGACAGGTACCTGGCAATATGCCAGCCCCTGCGCTACCCCGTGCTCATGAATGGGAGGTTATGCACCATCCTCGTGGCTGGGGCTTGGGTGGCTGGCTGCATCCATGGGTCTGTCCAGGCCACTCTGACCTTCCGCCTACCCTACTGTGGGCCCAACCAAGTGGATTACTTTATCTGTGACATCCCTGCAGTATTGAGACTGGCCTGTGCTGACACAACCGTCAATGAGCTGGTGACCTTTGTGGACATTGGGGTGGTGGCTGCCAGTTGCTTCATGTTAATTCTGCTCTCCTACGCCTACATAGTCCACGCCATCCTGAAGATACGCACTGCTGA
>NC_043708.1:71317016-71322316 GCF_006229205.1 Suricata suricatta
TCCAAGAGTCCCCTGGATGGGGCAGTGGCTGTGTTTTACACTGTTGTCACTCCATTACTGAATCCTCTCATCTATACCCTGAGGAACCAGGAAGTGAAGTCCGCTCTGAAGAGACTAACAGCAGGTGGAGGGGCCGCCAGCGGAAACAAGTAACTGCAGGTTCCGGGACTTCCTGTGACACCATTGCTGCCGCATGTCTCAGCTACTGCTGCGTGTGGCAATTGTTCAAAAATAGACATCAGCTTAAGGTGAACTGGATGTAATTTTACTGAGAAGAAAGTTCTGAACTCTTTGGACTCATCATCTTTTCTTCTCATTAAATTGGTTCAAATTGTTTGACATTATTTGTTTAGAAACAAATGGATGCATCACTTCTACGACCTTGACTACCTTGTGAGATAGGAAAACGCCTTAGGAAAGGCTGAAGAAGATAAGAATGTGACAGCAACTTTGGAAGTATGTTCTGCCAGAAATTTCGACATTCTCTTTGCCCCTAAACCCTACACTTCCATCATTTCTATGTTTCTTTGCTTATGCACTTCAACTTGAAAATACTGGATCATGTATTGTTTCCTTCCTGTTCGTCGCTTTCACCATGTGCTAAGACACCAAATTCTGTCCCTCCACTTGCAATGTCTCTCTTGATTTCCTGACTAGTCTTTTGTCCTCTTCCTCCTCATCTATACCATAGTCCAAACTACTCTTCTGAAATGTAGAAGCTATAGGACTCTGCAATGAATATACAATAAAGGCAGTTCCTTAATCTGGAGTTCAAAGTGCAAAAACTCTGAACCCAACATACCTCATCTCCTAGGACATCTCTACTCTCTCTTTGCTCCCCCATCCTGACTGATTACTGCAGGCCTCAAGCATGCCAGTGCTTCCTGCCACTATTGCACAAGCTTTCCCCTCTACTTAGAATACACTCCCATCAAAATTCACATTGTGTAATCCTTTAAGGACTTTTTTAGAAGAGTATGAAGGTATGTCATCCAAATTTTAAAACTCTTCTTTTAATCAGAATATTTGTACCTTTTCTTTTTATTCGGATGTAGTTGACACACAATGTTACATTAGTTTCAGGTGTACAACATAGTGATTCAAGAATTCGATACATTATTCTGGGCTCATCATGAATATAGCTCCCATCTGTCACCATACAGCACTCTTTCAGTATCATTGGCTATATTCCCTGTGCTGTGTTTTTATTTTCGTGACTTATTCAGTCCATAACTGGAAGTCTGTATCTCCCACTCCCCTTCACCCATGTTACCCCTCCCCCCCACCCGTTCCCTCTGGCAACCATTAGTGTGTTCTCTGTGTTTATGGGTCTGATTCTGCTTTTTGTCTGTTTATTCATTTGTAAAACTCCTCTTTTTATATTTTTTTAATGTTTTTATTTATTTTTTTGAGAGACAGAGAGTGAGCAGGGAAGGGGCAGAGAGAGAGAGAGAGGGAGACACCAAATCTGAAGCAGGCTCTTGACCCTGAGCTCTCAGCACAGAGCCCAATGTACAGCTTGTACTCACAAGCCTCGAGATCATGACCTGAGCCAAAGTCAGACACTTAACCAACCGAGCCGCCCAGGCGGCCCTGTGAAATTCCTCTTAATGAGGATCTTGGCCTTTATGGTTCTTCCAACCGACCTCCTTCACCGCCCTGTACCCTTCAATACACATGCAAAAACTTAAGACATTTGGATGGATTATACCAATTTCCCAAAAGGAAATGGATGGCCCACACAAAGCAGGGTAATTTGAGGAGGGTTTCTTTATAAATAGTAGGGACTATTTACAAAGATAAGGGAGAAGAGGAACCCCAAGGAAAAGCTGCTGAACCAGGGGCTTAGTAACACTCCAACTATCTACCAGCCCTAGATGAGAAGGAATAAGGGAAAGAACAAACTAGGAGAGCTAGAAAAAAAGGGTCACATAACTCACACATGCCTTCTCCTCTGGCGTATTAGCACACTTATAGATATCCCTATAGACCCTGGGTTTTCCTGTAACAATGTACTCTGGTTGACAAGACCATTTTCCACTACCTGAAGTAGGGTGTCCTCTTGTTCATGAGAGCATTTTCCTCCACCACTCATTTGGTTTATTTTCCTTAGGAATTAAAACTAAAGAGAGGTTAACTGCTACCATGAGAACATGCTCTAGACATCTGAGTATCAGTATGATTCTAGAAACTCCATAGACATGAAGACTAAAAAATAACTGGACAATAGGATGTTGTATCTTGGGGCGCCTGGGTGGCTCAATCAGTTGAGCATCTGACTCTCAATTTCAGCTGGAGTCATGATCCCAGGGTCGGGGAATTGAGCCCTGCATCAGGCTCCACAATGAGTGTGGAGAGAGAGAAGGAATCTTCCTTCATGAAAGTCTCTGAGGTAGAAAAATGTGTGGTTTAGAAACTTATGACTTTTATGGAAAAACAGATATAAAAACAAGGTCAGAATGAATGAACCCATAGAAGCCCTTAAGGATACTTCTCATAGTCACTAACTACAAAAATACCATACTGAGTAAAGAGAGAATCTCTTTACTACATGTATTCAAATTTTAAACACCCATTTCTATTTACCATTCACTACTTGCTAGAAGTTTTTTATTTTTTTAGTTTTTAAAAAAATTTTGTTTAATGTCCATTTATTTTTAAGAGAGACAGATCATGACTGTGGAAGGGCCAGAAAGCAACGAAGACACAGAATCTGAAGCAGGGTCCAGGTTCTGAGCTGTCACCACAGAGCCTGATGCAGAGCTCCAACCCACAAAACCATGAGGTCGTGACCTGAGCCGAAGTACGACATTTAACTGACGGAGCTACCTAGGCCCCCCACTAGTTTTTTAGACTTTATCTCCCTCATAGTTTCAATGAGGCACCTACATTTTATTTTTCATTTTTATGAACAATTTACATGTTAAAGATCATTTGCTTCAGTGTGACATCCTGTATTTTAATGCTGGGTATCTTTCTGATTTTATGTGTTGGAGTCCCACTATGAACCCAGATACATTTGAGTCATTTGAAAGATTGAGATTCTGATGATGATGAATAGTCATTTTAAATGTACATTTATTCATTTATATTTTTTAATGTTTATTTATTTTGGAGAGACAGAGAAAGACCAGTGGAGGGGAAAAAGAGAGAGAGAGGGAGACACAGAATCTGAAGCAGACCTCAGACTCTGTGCTGTCAGCATAGAACTCACCGCAGGTCTTGAACTCACAAACCATGAGATCATAACCTAGCCCAAGATGGCCACTCAACTGACTAAGCCACCCAGGCACCCCAAAAGATTGAGATTCTTTGGATAACTTGACTTGTAGTTTTGTAGTCATCCAATGTTTTATAGCTCTTCCCCAATTCATGACTAATTTATATTATAAAACATATAACAAGTACATGATATCAGCATTGCTTTCGTACATCACACATTTCTCCCTCTAAAACGCAATGACATCCACTTCTGAGGGTCACATTTATATTTCCTATGCTTTCAAGGACATGTTTCTAAAAGGTCTTCCCTTTCTCTGTCTTCACTAGAACATAAGCAACATGTATAGGAAATCTTTCATTCACTGATGCACCACAGCAACTGAAAGAATGTCCAGCACATAGTAGGTATGCAATAAAACATTTGTCGAGTGAAAACTATCCTTTTTACCTTTATCTCATAGTCACTACCACTACGTACCTCTTGTTCCTTGTATCTCAAATGGAGTGACTCAAAATTAGCTGATAAAAAAATTTAAACATTCAAAGCTAAGGAGAAAAATACAAGAAACAGATATATCTCCTGAAATGTAGAGAAAGAGGAACTCATGTATGAGAAAAAACGTCTGCATTTCCCTCTATTCTCAAAATGAATAGGCTATAATGTCAAAGACTTTGAGATAACACATACAATCCAAGGGGCACCTGGATGGCTCAGTTGGATGAAAGTCCAGCTCTTGATTTCAGCTCAGGTTATGATCCCAGAATCGTGGGATCAAGCCCTGCATTGGGCTCTGAGCTGAGTAGGGAGCCTGCTTAAGATTCCTTCTCTCGGAGGAGGAGCCAAGATGGCGGAGAGGAAGGGAGCTCTGTAAACGTCGTCTGTCCCATCGATCGAACTGAGAAGGACATTGCTCTCATCTGTAAGAGCGGAAGGAGAAAATACGGACTCCAGAAGGAAGAGAATCTGAAGGATACCTGAGTGAGTGAGTGCGAACTGGGGAGATTGGAAAACAGGCCAGCCCAGTACGGGCAGGGGAGGTGGGAGCCCCAGCCCAACGCAGGGCAAGCGCGCGGAGCCCGAGAGACAAAGGGAAGAGACAGAGAGACTGAATATGCTCATAGTACTGTCTCTGGGGAAGAGGTAAAGAACGCTTAACTGTGCTTGGAGAGAGAAGCTCACTCCATAGATAACTGCTGGGTAGTCTAAATCCCGAACCCAGGTGGCGCGCAAGGGAAGGAACAGCTTCCAGCCCAGTGCCATCTTGGTGAGGAGTCGGCGACCGCTGCCACGCGGTGATAGGGGTGCTCACTTCAACCTCGGTTTTGGGAGTGGGAGCACGCACCTGATTTCCACGGCGCATCTTGCCCCCAGCATTGGCCCCGCAAAACCTGAATCCCGGGTGCCAACAGGGAATAAATAGCCCCCACCTCTGCGTGATCCCGGCAGGGAATTGGCGGCGGTGGAGACCTGGGTGCGCGCACACAGGCTACAGGCGCCCCAGCTCATTTCCAGCAGCTCCCGGCGCCGCCTCAGGCAACAGCTGCGCACTCATTCCTCCCCCAATGCTAACAGGATCCCCGCTGGGGGTTGGGTCTGAGAAGGTGCGCACTTCACCTCCTGCTGCGCATCTTGCCTCAGGCAGGGTCAGTCGAAATCCCAGCCTGAGCCAAGACAAACCGATTACTCCCTCTAAGAAGCCAGCAACCAAAACAAAAACACAATCTGTGGTAGCATTAAGAGTGCATGGACTGGAACTTTGAACCGAGGCAGGCCTGGAAAATACAACTCTGCTCAACCCCGGCAAAAGGAGATCGGACTCATTAGAGTGGCCTACAGTTCTTGTTCAGCAGAACTTGGTGTGCCTCCTGCCTATCTAATCTCCACAAACACCAAGGCGGAGCCTCTGAGAGCAGCCTCGAAGACCTACCACATCAAACCACGCCTATCCACGAGAGGGAGCTGCTGGTTTTCTTAGGTTTTTTTTCTTTTTGCTTTTTTTATAAGTTTTTTCTTTTTTATTTTCTTCTTTTTTTTCTATTCGCCTTTTTCTGTACGTATTTTTTATTATTATTACTTT
>NC_043708.1:71322416-71339514 GCF_006229205.1 Suricata suricatta
AATGTAAACTGGTGCAGCCGCTCTGGAAAACAGTGTGGAGGTTCCTCAAAAAACTATCCACAGAACTCCCTTATGACCCAGCAATAGCACTGCTGGGGATTTACCCAAGAGAGACAGAAATGCTGATGCATAGGAGCACATGTACCCCAATGTTCATAGCAGCAATGTCAACAATAGCCAAAACATGGAAAAAGCCTAAATGTCCATCACCTGATGAGTGGATCAAGAAGCTATGGTATATATTCACGATGGAGTACTACATGGCAATGAGAGGGAATGACATATGGCCCTTCATAGGAAAGTGGATGGACCTTGAGGGTGTCATGCTGAGCCAAGTAAGCCAGGCAGAGAAGGACAGAAACCATATGTTTCCACTCATAGGTCTAACAGAAAACATTCAGAATGATCTAGCTTCAGGAAAAACAAGCAGTTAGTAGTGCTTAAGAAGAAATGATTCAGTATCTAAAGGATAGTTGATACCTGTCACAACACAGCATTTTATATACTGTTAAGTGAAACTACAATACAATCTAAGTTTAAAAAAAAAAAGATTCCTTCTCTCTCTCCCTCACCTCCTCTCCCCTGCTCACACATTCTCTCTCTCTCAAAATAAAAAAATAAAAAAAATTTTTTTACTTTATAAAGTTTCATATTTTTAACATATGCAATTATTTTCCATCCTTTACAATACAGTAGTTGCAATGACACTCAAAACAGAAAAGCAAAGTAAAAAATCAAAACACCAACTTCTGTTTCATGTAATTAGACTTATACAGAAATTAGAAGGTTAAGTAACAACTAGTTAATCACCTAATTTCACAGCTATCTGAAGTGGCAATCGTTATAAAAAAATGTTTCAACAAATTACAATGCAAAACAAGAAAATCTTTAAATTCGATGTTAGAGTTTACTGTGTGTGCCCATCATCTGGTGCATTCGTGGGCATTTCCTGCTGTCGGTGTCCTTCCCCACCTGCCCTCCGCTTCATTGCATGACCTCACTCCCCCTTTCCACAAAGGGGAGTGCTCTGTGACCTTCCCTTCACTCCCTAAGTTCACAGACCTTGCACTCTTCAATGTGCAGGATAAATCCACTAAGTTAAATAATATCAAAATAATCCCTCCAAGAAATACAAAAATGAGGACATATTTCACAGAATTAAATGCAACATCAACATCTCAAGCTGAGACATTTGCATTTGCTTCACAAATCTCAGAGCCTCACAAGGATAAATGAATGAGTACATGACTTACTGTTTTGCATAAACAAAAGTACTCGCCAAGGGATCCTTCCTCTGAATAAAGAGCCTCCCCCAAAAGCAAATTCTATCTTCTGCCTTTAGGGGGATCTTGGAAGTACAAATAAGCAGAAGGAGGAGGGAAATCAGAAGAAAGAGAGAGAGTCGTCAATGGTTCAGAAATACTAAGATTCGCTTTCAGAGTTCGCTGCTACATTCTTCCAAGTTTAAAACCAGAAGTGTAAGCAGACATACGCTCAGGAAATACAACTTCTCACTGCCACGGTCACCTCTGAATTTCTGTGCAGCTGAAGAAGGCTCGCAGTCACCGCGTCTCTCAGGGCACAGAGACAGTCTGTCATCGACAGCTCCGTCAGGAGGAGGTAACTGGATGCATCAGAGACACTAAGGAATGAAGAAAAGCCATCTCCCCTCTCCCAACCATCCAGAACATTTAGGACAGATGTGTGGGTGCTCCGCCATCATGTCGCTGGTACCAACACAGCCCGCTGGACCCAGCCGTCCCGGACGTGCAGTTGACCTGCACAGAGGCTCCTTCCAGAGCCATCACCCCCTCGGGCTGCTGAACGCCTTGTCCCGCAGCGCCTGTGAGAAGACACAGATCCTTAGCAGGGCAGCACTTCTGCAAGCCACATCATTATTTAAAAGGAGGAAACTGCTGGGCCGCCTGGGTGGTTCAGTCGGTTAAGCATCTAACTTTGGCTCAGGTCATGATCTCATGGATCATGAGTTCAAGCCCCACATCATGCTCTGTGCTGACAGCTCAGAGCCTGGAGCCTGGAGCCTGCTTCAGATTCTGTGCGTGTGTGTGTGCGTGTGCGTGTGTGTGTGTGTGTGCCCGCGTGTCTTCTCCTCCCCTACTCACACTCTAGCTCGCTCTCTCTCTCTCTCTCTCTCTCTCTCTCTCAAAAATAAATAAAACTTTTTTTAAAAAGGAGAAAACTTCCACTGCTGGAGGAGTTCCTTAGATAGAAATAAGTGACAGTGAAGTAACAGCAGTAGCAATAGTAGTAGTAATAGTAGTACCAGCGGTAGTACCAGCAGCACTGTAGTAGCAGCTCTGACAGCACCAGCGGTAGTAGGAACACAGGGACAGTTAGCACCACAGCAGGAAAATATGGATCCGAAAAGGCTCCTTCAGACCAAGGCTACCCGCTGAGGCTCTCCAGGTTGCTCTGTCCCCTGATTTATGATTTTCTGCCATTTCTTGGCAAAAAGGCAACGAATGGTGTTGTCCTGAAGAGACTGGAAGGAAAGGGCGCAGACGCAGATCAAATTATTGAATATTTAAAGCAGCAAGTCACTCTTCTTAAGGAGAAAGCAACTTTGCAGGCAACTTTGAGAGAAGACAAGAAACTTCGAGTTGAAAATGCTAAATTAAAGAAAGAAATTGAAGAATTGAAACAAGACCTAATTCAGGCAGAAATTCAAAATGGAGTGATGTAACAAAGACTATTCCCATCTGGTACTTCACTGCAAGCTTACTCCCTGGTTTCTGAAAAAGTGATACAGTCTATACCAATAACAACTATATCTTCTGGTGCCAAAGAACAGATGGCAGGAGGAAGAGCAGAAGAAAAGATGAAGGAGAAAATTGGAATTAAAGAGAAAAAGGAGAAAAAACAACAGCCAGCAGCAGGAAGTGCTGACTCTTAGCCAATAGATGTTTCTCGTCTGGATCTTCGAGTTGGTTGCATCATCGCTGCCAGAAAACATCCCAATGCAGATTCTTTATATGTAGAAGAAGTAGATGTTGGAGAAGCAGCCCCAAGGACAGTCGTCAGTGGCCTGGTGAGTCATGTTCCTCTTGAGCAGATGCAAAATCGGATGGTGATTTTACTTTGAAACTTGAAACCTGCGGGGAGTAATGTCTCAGGCAGTGGTGATGTGTGCTAGTTCCCCTGGGAAGGTGGAAACCTCGGCACCTCCTACTGGGTCTGTTCCTGGACACAGAATTGTTTTTGATGCTTTTCCTGGACAGCCTGACAAGGAGCTAAATCCTAAGAAGAAGATTTGGGAGCAGATCCAGCCAGAGATCTGCACTAATGATGAGTGCGTGGCTACATACAGAGGAGTTCCCTTTGCGGTGAAAGGGAAGAGTGTGTAGGGCTCAAACTGTGACCAACAGTGGAATGAAATAAAATACTCACTTACTGAAATACATTGGAGAAAACTTTAATAACGATAAAAAGAAATATACTTGTCACCTGTGCCTAAAATAAAGTAAAAAATTTTTAAAAAGGAAAGATCTCTTCATTACAAATACCAGAAGTTACAAACACTTAGCTGGTAAGAAAATTATTTTGAAAACCCCCTAGGTATTTGCTACTGACTTGAGATTTACTTCCCACCGTCAGGGGAACATAAAGAAGGGAAACTCCCCACATCTGACCCAGGACCCCCCCGGCCAGGCACTGCATCCCAATGCCTGAGCCATCGGAACCGCAGAAGGTCCGTGCCCTCCCTCAGGGTGAGGGTAGAAAATCCAATCTGGAATCAAAACCCAGAAGAAACACCTGGGGCTGGGGGTGGGTGCGGGGGACCAGCCCACGCACCAGAGTCTAAGGGTCCCTGAGTAGGGGGTTGGTGTCGGTGAAATATCTACGAGAAAGAACACAGACAACATGAATGGTGGAAGAGACCACACTTTACTGTGAAACTTGGTGTCTTATATACCATAGGTGATTACATCTTTCTTTTAATGATTACATTGTTTGTAACTTCTTAAGAATCACATGTTTTAGAATAGATCATTGTTTTCACTGAAGAGAGAACAGAAAGTTAAAGACAGAAATGAAGTACAATACAGAAGGTCAAAAAACATAATTTATCACTAAAAATACATCAGCGGGGTTCTTATTTTGTGTATATAGTGTAATATTAACTGAAGCTTATGACAAGGCTATTTTTCTTTAAAAGTTCAAACAATAGTCTCTGAGTAAGGTTCCTCTAACTAGGGGGGAAGTTTCAATCAGAAAATCTGCCCATTTACTGAAACCACAATTACCAAGTGGCATGAACAATAGGAGAACTAACCCCAGTCTTTGATCCACTTAGGTCAAGCAGTCAAGCGCACACATTTTCAAGCAGGGGAAGCAGGGTCCCTACAGGCCACACAGCACTGCACCCCAGTCTCCCAGGACCTTTGTTCTTTTGTCCTGATCCTCAAATGGGGGTAGGGCCAACCATTATCCAGGGTAGCGCCTTCCTAGACAAGGCTAGGGACTTTGCGATTACATACGCTCCCCCCGGAGGCTTTGCCGTCACAGTGGAATCACCTCCACAGGCTTTTTGGCTGGATGGGCCCCAACAGGTGGGGGGCTCCTTTCTTGATGGGTGACTTTAAGCTTCCACAGGAGCAGCTGTGGGTTCCCTTAGAGCAGGGTCCTCACAGGAACATTTTCCACTGACGGAGCCACCGGTGGTAGTCCAAGGGATTCTGTGGACGCTGAACAATAGAATTGTGTGTAAAGAACAGAGATGAGAAGAATAGAAAGGATAACACAAGGGACAGGCAAAAGTAGTCAATTTGACAATGTTAACAGTTTCCCTTTTGCATGACACAACAAAATAGAAAGGAATCACCTTCAGGTGGAGTGTGTGTGTGAGCACATTGAATATGTGTCTGTGTGTCACATATGTTTTGAAAGTTAAAGAGAGAAGGGAATTTGGTTATGCTTTAAGTATTCTTGCAACAGCCAATGTAGAAATAGTTCTTCAAAAAATTAAAAAGAGGGATGCCTGGGTGGCTCAGTCGGTTGAGCGTCTAACTCTTGATTTCAGCTCAGGTCATGATCCCAGGATCATGGGATCAAGCCCCATGTAGAGCTCCGTGCTGAGTGTGGAGCCTGCTTAGGAATCTTTCTCCCTCCCCCTCTCCTCCCCAGCCCCTCTCCCCCTGCTCACGTTTATACGCTCTCTCCAAAAAACAAAAAATTTTCAAAAGCCAGTTGCAGAGTGATGGATGTTAAATGGTCTTATATCTGTCAATATATGTATTATAGACATATTTTTAATGTTTTATTTATTTAAGTAATCTCTACACCCAATGTGGGGCTCAAACTCATGATCCTGAGATCAAGACTAAGATGCTCTTCCCGCTGAGCCAGCCAGGAGTCCCTTACACATGTATTTGTAATATGTAAAGACATAGAAATAGAGATAGAGATAACCTTTAAAAAGTGTGGGACACACTTAGTGAACTACTAACACTGGTTACATTAGGGGCTCCAGGGAGACGGGAATGAGGGGATTTTTTTCCTGCACACTTCTACTGCTTACCGTGAAACTGAGTAAGTTTCATTATTTAATTTAAAAGAGAGAACTAAGAGAGCATCTGGGTGGCTCAGTCAGTTGAGTGTCCAACTTTGGTCATGATCTCACAGCTTGTGAGTTCGAGCCCCGCGTTGGACTCTGTGCCAACAGCTCAGAGCCTGGAGCCTGCTTCAGATTCTGTGTCTCCTTCTCTCTCTCTCTCTGTCCCCTTCCCCTGCTCATGCTCTGTCTCTCTGTCTCTCAGAAATAAATAAACATTAAAAAGAGAGAGCTGAAAAGAAAGAAGTGAGATACAAGAGAAAGAAGATATGGGGGGAAATAAGGGAGGAAGAAAATGAGAATTAAACAAAAAAGAAAACAAAAAAGGAAAAACTCCAACCAGTTCTTACATTATTTATCAAGATATTCCAGAAAGAAATATCCTGTGATCTGATAATATTTTTCCAAACCCATTGGCCTCTCACTAATACCATTTACTATCAAAGACAGAAACAATAAAAAAGATGGATGGGACACAAGGGTGGCTCAGTCAGTTAAACATCTAACTCTTGGTATCTGCTCAGGTTATGATCCCGTGGCTCATGGGTTCGAGCCCCACATCGAGCTCTGTACTGACAGTGTGGAGCTTGGTTGGGATTCTCTCTCTGCTCTCTTCTCTCTCTCTCTCTCTCTCTCTCTCTCTCTCTCTCTCTCTCTCTCTCTCTCTTTTCTTTCTCAAAAAGAAATAAACATTTTTTTAAAAAGATGGACAATAACAAGTGTATTGAAGATGTGGAGAAATTGGAATCCTCATACATTGCCAGTGGGAATGCAAAATGGCGCAGCCACTGAGAAAAATCTGGCTGTTCTTCAAAATGTTAAACGTAGAGCATATGACTCAGGAATTACACTCCTATGTATATTCCAAAAGAAATAAAACCGTAAAAAAAAATAAAATAAAATTTCAAAAAAAAAAAAAATAAAATAAATAAATTTTTAAAAAAAGAAATAAAACCATATGTCCAACAAAAAAAAGTGCACATGAATGGTCATAGCAGCATTATTCAAACAGCCAAAAAGTATAAAAACCAAAATGCCCATCAACAAATAAATGGATAAACAAAATATGGTATAATCATACAATGAATAGCATTCAGCCACAAAAAGGAATGAAGTTCTTTTTTTTCTTATTAATTAATTTATTTTTAATAGTTTATTTTCAAATTTGTTTCCATATAACACCCAGTGCTTCTCCCCAAAAGTGCCCCCCACCATGACCCTCACCCCCTTCCCTCCCTCCCCCTCCCCCTTCAGTCCATGGTTCGTTTTCAGTATTCAATAGTCTCTCATGATTTGTGTCCCTAACTCTCCCCAGCTTTCTATCCCCCTTCCTCTCCCTATAGTCCTGTTAGGTTTCTCCTGTTAGACCTGAGTGTAAACATATGGTATCTGTCCTTCTCTGCCTGACTTATTTCACTTAGCATGACACCCTCGAGGTCCATCCACTTTGCTACAAATGGCAATATTTCATTCTAAGGAATGAAGTTCTGATACCTGCCACAACACAGATGAAGCTTGAAAACATGATGCCAAGTAAAAGAAGCCAGACACAAAAGACCACATATTATATGATCCATTTGTGTGAAATATTCATAATAGGCAAATCCACAGAAACAGAAAGTAGGCTACCAGGATTGGGGTGCAGAAGGGGTAAGGAAGGTGAAGAGATATTACTAGGGGCATCTGGGTGGCTGAGTAGGTTAAGTGTCTGACTTCAGCTCAGGTCATGATCTCACAGTTTATGAGTTTGAGCCCCACGTTGGGCTCTGTGCTGACAGCTTAGAGCCTGGAGCCTGCTTTGGATTCTGTGCCTCCCTTTCTCTCTGAGCCTCCCCTGGTCTGTCTGTCTGTCTGTCTGTCTGTCTCTCTCTCTCTCTCTCTCTCTCTATCTCTCTCTCAGAAAAATGAAAAATAACATTTAAAAGAAAAAAGAGAGACTGCTAATGAGTATGGGACTTCTTTTTTGGAGCAGTGAAAATGTTCAGGAATTGGTGGTCAATGCACAGGTTTATAAGCACACTAACAGCTACTGAGTTGTACACTCTGAAAGGGTGGTGAACTATATTTGAATTAACCTCAGTAAAGCTCTTCTTCTTAAAATTTATTTAAATATGGGGCACCTGGGTGGCTCAGTCGGTTGAGCATCTGACTTCAGCTCAGGTCATGATCTCATGGTTCATGGGTTCAAGCCCCACATCAGGCACTGTGCTGACCACTAGCTCAGAATCTGGAGCCTGCTTCAGATTCTGTGTCTCTTTCTCTCTCTGATGCTCCCCTGTTCATGCTCTGTCTCTCTCTGTCTCTCAAAAATAAATAAATGTTAAAATAAATAAATAAAAATTTAAAAAATAAAAATAAAATTTATTTAAATCTATGTTGATATTTGTTGGAGAATTTCACTACACTTGAGATCAATGTATTATGCAAAAAAAAAAAAAGCTATTTATTGAGCCCTGCTATAAACATAGTTTTGTTTTTGGAATCTCCTGTCTGACCGTGAATTTGAATCTTTGCTGCTCGTTTTTGTCACACAGGGTCAGAATTGAGCCGATGGAATCAAGACTGCTGAAGCTACTGCTGGGTCCACGTTGACCACAGGCTTTCCTTGACTTCCTAAGTACACATGAAAATTCCTGTGTCTACAGAAGTAAGTCTCTTTAACAACAGCAGCCTTTTGTGCAACAACAGATGGATAGCAAATGTGTAGGGTTTGCTGCCTGCCTCCTCACCTTACTCGACTTTGTCCAAACAGCGTGTTTGTTCATTTTCCCCATGTTTTGTAAAAATGGGTAGAAAATGGGAAACAAACTGTCCGTGTCAGTAATGAGAAAATTGTAATAAGCTTCATGCAACTGGGATAAAAACGAAAATAAACACGGTGGAAGCAAAAAAAAAAAAAAGAAAAAGAAAAAGTTAAAGGCAATGTGTATCCCTTGTGAATGCTCTGGGATGATCATTTTCTACTTACTGCATGTGGGTGGAATGTAGTGCCTGGTTACAGTAGATATAATACTGCCATCTTGTGGGCACCATAGGGCATTGCCATTTCATTTTCACACATTCTCACATATGCCCCCAAACTATCGGTATTGTTTTTCCCTATCAAAAATATAGAAATTTAGGGGCGCCTGGATGGCTCAGTTGGAAAAGCATGTGACTCTTGATCTCGGGGTCTTGAGTTTGAGCCCCATGTTGGGTGTAGAGATTACTTAAATAAATAAAACCTTAAAATTTTTAATATAAAAATTTAGAATCAAAGGAAAGCTTTAAAAGCATCTAGTCCTTTTCAACTGTCTCATATTACAACTGACATCATGTAAAACTTGGCAAGGTGACAAAATTCCTTATGAGACTCTGTCCCTATATTTCAAACTAGCTTTCTTTTTAAACATTGCTCAGAATATGATGAACCCTTGCTAAATAACTAAAGCCCTGCTACCATTCATCTAGGTCTGTGCTCTATTAAGTGGTCCAGATGAAATGAAGCAGGGGAGGGGCAGAAAGAGAGAATCCCAAGTGGGTTCCGCACTGTCACCACACGGAGCCTGAACTCACAAACCGTGAGATCATGATCCAAGCTGAAATCAAGAGTCGGATGTTCAACTAACTGAGCCACCCAGGAGCCCAAAAATTTCCAGGGTTTAAATATTCCTACTATAGTCAATTTCAGACTCCAACATGACACCATTGTGTATAGAGTTGGTAAGGACAGTACACCATTGTATGCTATTTTCCACCATAAAAATCGGATAGATTTGAATAATCTGACAGATACTAGTAAATATAGAAAAATAGGGGGCCTGCTTGGCTCAGTTGGTAGAGCATATGACTCTTGATCTAGGGGTTATAAATTCAAGCCCCATTTGGGTGTAGAGATTATTTAAAAATAAAATCATTTTGGAGGGCGTATGGATGGCTCAGTCAGTTGAGCATCTGACTTCAGCTCAGGTCATGATCTCATGGTTCATGAGTTCAAGCCCCACATTGGACTCACTGCTATCAGTGCAGAGCCCACTTTGAGTTCTCTGTCTCCCTCTCTCTCTGCCCCTCCACCATTTGCACCCTCTCAAGAATAAATAAAACATTAAAGAAAATTTTTAAATAAAAATAAAATATTTTTAATAAAATCTTTTTTAAAATTTTTAAAGAAAAATAATTATAAGTGATAATTTGAGTGTTATTTCATTTCTAATATATTTAACTGAAAAGTATACATTTAATTGTAAGCTTATATTTAAATTTAATTGCAAACTTAACAAAGAGCTCATAAAAGTTTTGAAAATTTAGCAGTAAGCCAGTTGAAACCACCTTCGGCACACATCTGATGCCAGATCAGTTTGAGAAGAGCAAGCCACTCCACACGCAATTCCAGATGGGGCCACCTCGCCTGCATGGTCCAAGGAGCCGACCAGAACTGCCACTCCCCACAAAGTCAAGGGCAACTATCCAAGGAGCACTCCAACAATCTGAAACCATCCTCTTTCTCCACAAGAAGAATGGGGTCACCCAAGACTTCAAGCTGGTGGTGACTAAACTGTAATTAACTGACCTAAATTTAAGGGATTTTTTTTCACTCTCAATATCTAGAGAAGTGGGAACATGTAAGAAAAAATAACTCAATTATTAAAAATTAAATACATTTTTTTCAAGTAGACCTAACACCCAACATGTAGACCAATGATTAGCTTGAAATCACGACCCTGAGATCAAGACCTGAGCTGAGATCAAGACCTGAGATCAAGAGTTGGACACTTAACTGACTGAGCCACTCAGGCATCCCAAGAATTAGATACATTTTCTGAGTATCATGTGGATAAAAGTGTGATCCCAACCCTTCAAAGAGAGGAATCACAGAAATTAGAGGTCATCGGAACAGATCATGCTGGTCTTCACAGCTCACTTTCTCGATGTAGAAATGATTCCTTCTTGCTGTCAAAACAAAAAATAATGAGGATCAGGGGAGTGTAGTTCTCATGGGGAAATGATTCAGGGTAGAACTCCCCAGAGGCAAATAGTTCTCTACAAATCTCTTGATAGTGTTTAAAATAAACAAACAAAAAAAAAAAAGAAAGAAAGAAACCCTCAATCAAAGATCTGGCTAATAATGTAACTGATGTAAAGTTCAAGACACTTAAGTAGAGAAGTTTCAATTGATGCAGAGCGTTCAAGGGCAGAGGATCTCATAGGCTATTAGAATAGTCAATGTTTCATTCTCCTGGAAGATTTTAATTCCATTCCAAAGCAGAGACCCAGTTACGTATCCCCACAAGCGAAGGGGATGCTCTGAAGGACATTTTCCTCACGCACTCACATTCGACCAGAGAAGGACCAGCCTCCTCCAACGTTTTGCTGTTGTGCCCACGTGAGTCCAGTGAGGGAAACATTCTAATAGGAGGTCAGTTCACACTGGGAGCAAAGACTTAACTTCCACACGTTAGGAGTTTTAGTAAATTTGTCAAAAACTCTATATGATGTGTCTCTTTGCCGCACCTTCTTCCTTACCTCACCCTCCACTCACAAAATTAACACATGAAGCATATTGATTTTGAATTAAATCAGCTTTTCTCCAGATTTGGGAACTTTCTTCTCTGAATTGAAACAGTTTTAAACATTTATCTTTTCTATATTTTGGAAGAGATAATAAAGAAATATAAATGCTGTATCAGTGTTACTGAGCAAACATAGTCAGGAATGAGCATCTTAACCGTCTTTTCCCAGTGATGAGATTACGTAGTCAACTTCCTTGAAGGCTGGAAGGCCTTTTATTGCATACCTTTTCTTTTCTTTCCTTTTCTATTCTTTTTTTATTAGAATAACATTTCTTTTATTTTTTTTTTATTTTGGAGAAAGAGAGCATACAAGCAGGGGAGGGGGGCAGAGGGAGAAGGAGAGAGAGAGACAGAGAGAGAAAATCTTAAGCAGGCCCAATCCTAAATTGGGCTCCATCCCACGATGCTGTTTCATGACCTGAGCAGAAACCAAGAATCAGTTGCTAAACTCACTGAACTACCCAGGTGTCCTGATACAAATTTGTGAAAGTTTCTTAACAGATAAACTTGGGGTTTTTTTTCTTTTTTCATTTACAGTGTAAGGACACTGATGGGATGATTAGAATAAAATATGGGTTCTGTCTCCCCACTGCACCCAAACTCTGTTCATTCTCCATGTTCTGTCTCTGCCCAGGCTGCCTCATGGCCTAAAAGGGCTGTGGTCTGAGTCTTGTCCTAAAGGCAAACAAGGGTGAAGAACTCAATGCTGGGTCATTCGTCATGCCCCAGCCTTAGCGATGTGTATCCGCTCTGCACAGAGAAGCCCCTCAACCCTAAGGTGCTCTATACAAAACCCCAGGTCAGTGTAGACATGCCAAAAACAGGCCAAACCTCTGGAATAATCTGATTTTTTACAAACGAAAGAGGAACTGCCTGCAACGGGCTCAAAGTGAGTTTGCTTCCTAGTGAAGGGAACCCTGAAACCTATGACTTATCTGACTCTGTAAAGAGGGTCGCACCCTCCCTGATTTTGTGCTCTTCATGCCATCCTCTCCCACTCCATCCCTGGAAGCCTCTCCCTTGAATTTCCAGGCCAAAACCCCTGCACCTAATTATTTCTGTTTTAAATATTGATTGTATCAGTGATATCACTAGCTTCTTCTTTTTTTAATTATATATTTTTGATATTAAAGTGCAACTGTTTTAGGGGCACCTGGGTGGCTCAGTTATTTGAGCATCTGACTCATGATTTCAGTTCAGGTCATGATCTTACAGTTATGAGTTCGAGCCCTACATCCACGTGCTGACAGCGTGGAACCTGCTTGGGATTCTCTCTCTCTCTCTCTACCTCTCTCTCTGCCACTCCTAGCTCTTTAAATAAATAAATAAATAGATAGATAGATAAATAAATAAATAAATAAATAATTTTTTATGTTTTAAAAGGAGCACCTGGGTTGCTCAGTCAGTTAAGCATCTGACTTTGGCTCAGGTCAGGATTTCATGGTTCATGAGTTCGAGCCCCACGTCAGGCTCTGTGCAGACAGCTCAGAGCCTGGAGCCTGCTCTGGATTCTGTGTCTCTGTCTCTCTCGGCCCCTCCACTGATAATGCTCTGTCTCTTTCTCTCAAAAATAAACATTAAAAATTTTTTAAGTTTTAAAAAATAAAAATAAATTAAAAACAAAAGTGCAACTATTTTGTATGATGACCTTAACAATACCAAAAACTATTTAAAACAGGAAATTTTTGAACCTATATCAAATTAGCCACCATGTGGATACTTAAAATGTTTTCTTAATTAATGAATCTAAGTTTGCTTCACTCTCAATTTAAATAGCTTATGGTGCCACAACTTCAAAAAATTAACAGCCCTATAAGAAAAAATCACAGATAAATTAAGAGGGAAAACTATCCAATTAGTTTTCTTCTTTTTTTTTCTAGGCTGGCTCCTTTATATCTAGAAAAGAGGGAAAAAAGTGGGGGCACCTGAGTGGCTCCGTCAGTTAAATGTCCGACTCTTGGTTTCAGCTCAAGTCATGATCTCATGGTTCACGAGTTTAAGCCCCACATCGGGCCTGTGTTGACAGTGCAGATCCTGCTTGGGATTCTGTATCTCTCTCTTACTCTTTCTGCCCCTCCCCTGCTTGTCCTCTCTCTTTCCCAAAATAAATAAATAGACTTAAAAGAAAAAAGAAGAAAAAGAAAACGAGGGGTACTGGGTGGCTCAGTTGATGAAGCATCCCACTCCAGCTCAGGTCATGATCTCATGGCTTGTGAGTTGGAGCCCCACATTAGGCTCTGTGCTGACAGCTCAGAGCCTGGAGCCTGCTTCTCCCCCTCTCTGCCCCTCTCCTGCTCATGCTCTATCTCAAAAATAAATAAACTTTTTTTTAAAGTTTTTAAAGGAGGGTTGTGCCTGGGTGGCTCAGTTGGTTGAGCCTTCAACTTTGGCTCAGGTCATATCTCAGAGTTTGTGCGTTCAAGCCCTGCACAGGCTCTCTGCTGTCAGTGTGAAGCCCACTTTGGATCTTCTGTCTCCCTCTCTCTCTGCCCCTCCTCCACTTGCTCACTCTCTCTCTCTCTCTCTCTCTCTCTCTCCCCTTCCCAAAAATAAAGAGGCATTAAAAAAAATAAAAATAAATGAAATTTGAAAGTATCATTTAAAAAATAATAAGTAATTAAAAAGAAAAGAGAAAGACTGTTCTCTTTCTAAAACTCTCTTAGAGTAGCTTAGTCCTGCAGACCGTCCCTTCCTTTCCAGAGATTCTACCTCACGCTACCTCAAATCAAAACCACTGTCTCCTGCTGCCTCTGCCTAGAAAAGGAGCCTGTCCCTCAGACCCACCACCGCAGCCCCTGTCCCCATGCAGGCCAGACGGAATGTCCAGAGCCAGACAGAGGCAGGTGTGCCCTCCAGCCTTCTCCCAGCAGGTCCTTTGGGAAAGTGCACCCAGATGTGTGCACCACAGCTAGGAGAAGAAAGATGAACTAAGGGTTTTTTTTTTTTTTTACTATTCATAGATTCATTATGAATGTTCTCTAAATAACTGCCTTTTTAGCATAATGCTAATGTGAATTGACTTATGAAAATATGATATTCATAAAAAATTTTAGAAGCATATCATTTGCCTAAGGTAGGAGCATATTTATCGTATATACTCCCTCTAGCTGATACAAAATAAGTTTTCATAATTGCTATCATATACATGTTCTCTAAGTTTGTCTTCCATTTCTGCTCTAGTCATAGAAAATACCATCCATCCATCCTAAAAGAAATTATCTCCCTTCTGAAAATCAGGTAATAAAAAAGAAATATATTTTTCTCTTTGCAGACAAAGTCTATTATTAATATTTCTATGGATTCTATAAAGCAAGACACATTCAGTATTATTAATAATTACTGGACATGATTATACCCATTGATTTCTTTTTAAATAATATGAAGATAAAATATGTTTGAGATTGTGAGTGCCTGGCTGGCTCTGTCAGTAGAGCATGCACCTCTTGATCCCGGGTTGTAAGTTTGAGCCCCATGCTGGATGTAGAGATTACTTAGAAATAAAATCTTACAGGGGCACCTGGCTGGCTCAGTCAGTAGAGCACACAACTTGATCTCAGGGTTGTGAGTTTGAGCCCCATGTTGAGCTTGGAGCCTACTTAAAATAAACAAACAAATAAATAAAATCTTTACAATAAATAAAAAAATCTTTACATATATATGTTTGTGATTAATGTTTATATATGAATATTCTTAATGCTATTCCAGTGGTTAGACCTGTCAATGCTTACATCTTTGATTAACAAACCTCTTATCAGTTTAATTTTTTGTTGATTTTTTAAGAATTACAAGACCTTTGGGGTGCCTGGGTGGCTCAGTCGGTTAAGCATCTGGCTTCAGCTCAGGTCATGATCTCACGGTTTGTGGGTTGGAGCCCCACATCGGGCTCTGTGCTGACAGCTCAGAGCCTGGAGCCTGCTTCAGATTTTGTGTCTCCCTCTCTCTCTGACCCTCCCCTGCTCGCACTGTCTCTCTCTGTCTCTCAAAAAAAAAAAAAAAAAAAAGAAGAATTACAAGATCTTTTAGTTTAAGTATATGTAAAAATACCTAAAACTCTATTTGGAGAAAAAACACTTTTTTGAACAAATGATTTATCAAAGGGAGTTTTTAAATAATATTGTGTCCTGATGTTTAATACCTTTACAGTATTTTTGAGAATCTCTTTGTTGGAAGTCAAATAAGGTCTTAAAACAATAACACACTAAAGGCCAAATCCTATAATAATCTATTGTAATCCAAATCACCAAAACCAAAAAACTACTTAGGTCAATCAATAAAGTTAAATAACATTCTAAGGCAAACAGAAAACATGGATGATGCCTTTGACTTTGTTTACACTGGAGACAGACGCACACTGCTGAAGTATGTACCCAATCCCTCGCCCTACAGTCCTGACTATGTGACACAGAGCAGGAAAGTTGTGATCACACAGGGACACAGGATGCAGGACTAACCAGAGTTGGTAAAAGCTATTCAGTCAATCAGCCAACAAACATTTATTAATTACCTTACTGTTGCCAAACACTGTGGCAGGTGCTGCAGATACAATAAAAGAAAAAAAAGACTTAATCTTTGCTCCAAAAGAGCGCTTATAATCTAGAAGAAACCAGTGAGCAGTTAGGCAAATAGCTCTCATCACACTGTGCTGCAATTGCCATTTACGATATAAACTCTTATCTCCAAGAAGATTGTCTTCTAAGGGAGAAAAACTTCCCAAAGGAAGTGACAGCCAAGTGAGCCCTAAGGAAGGAGACTATGTTGAGATTAATCAGTATACACCAGAAGTGGGCCCAGAAGGGACCCAAAGGTCCAAGGGAACCAAAGGAGAGAAGATTATAGAAATATATAAGAGCCAGATCTCAAAGGTTCTTGTAGATCACAGGAGATGAGAAGTCCATCCCAACGATAGGGATGGTAATTATGGAGTAACTGGTCCACATTGCTCCAGAATCCACTTGTCTGCGGTCCCCCCCGGGGGCTACAGACCCATCATATTCACTAACACTATTATTCTGACACAACCTTGTACCTTGGCTTCCAATAATTTAAATAGTGTCTCCCATAGAAGGAGCATTTCAGGACATCTAGAAGTTAACCAACCTCTGAGGGATTGTCTTGCAAAGCAAACCCAGATAACTGATGGCAAATGCTTTCTACTTTAAAATAAAGAAGTCCTCTGTATCCCTCCTAGACTCTGGTAATCAGACGAGACCATTCTCTCACCACCACCTATGTGTATTTCCATTCATCTCCACAGACTACAGAAAGACATGGGAGAGACCAAAAACACGTCCCTGGACACAGTGGTGACAGACTTCATTCTCCTGGGCTTACCTCACCCCCCGAGTCTAAGGACCCTCCTCTTTCTGGTCTTCTTCATCATTTACATCCTGACTCAGCTGGGGAACCTGCTCATTCTGCTCACCGTGTGGGCTGACCCGAAGCTCCATGCTCGCCCCATGTACATCCTTCTGGGCGTGCTCTCATTCCTGGACATGTGGCTTTCCTCGGTCATTGTCCCTCGAGTTATTCTAAATTTCACTCCCGCCAGCAAGGCAATCCCCTTTGGTGGCTGTGTAGCCCAGCTGTACTCCTTTCACTTCCTGGGCAGCACCCAGTGCTTCCTCTATACCTTGATGGCCTATGACAGGTACCTGGCAATATGCCAGCCCCTGCGCTACCCCGTGCTCATGAATGGGAGGTTATGCACCATCCTCGTGGCTGGGGCTTGGGTGGCTGGCTGCATCCATGGGTCTGTCCAGGCCACTCTGACCTTCCGCCTGCCCTACTGTGGGCCCAACCAAGTGGATTATTTTTTCTGTGACATCCCTGCAGTATTGAGACTGGCCTGTGCTGACACAACCGTCAATGAGCTGGTGACCTTTGTGGACATTGGGGTGGTGGCTGCCAGTTGCTTCATGTTAATTCTGCTCTCCTACGCCTACATAGTCCACGCCATCCTGAAGATACGCACTGCTGA
>NC_043708.1:71339614-71363619 GCF_006229205.1 Suricata suricatta
GGAAGAAGCTTCTAGTGCTGTTTAACCTCAATAAATTGGCCAGAGCTGTTTTATACTTTTCTGATCCACCTCTCAGGAGAAAGCACATTCTGCACAAATGTTGAATATGAGGAATAATGGTCTATCTAGGAAGATGGGGATTATGCCAGGAATTTGGGGGAAAAACCAGTAAAATGCCACCCTACCACCTTCCATCCATTGCTTCACTCACAATTTCCCAAGCCTCTAGGCATTTGGATCGCTTTGCCCACATCAAGGGGACGAATAACCTATCAACCTGGAACATTCACTTCAGAATTTTAAGTGAGAGGAAAATAAACCTCGAATCCTTTAAATCATGGATCTGTTAATGGATTACTTTATTACAACAGCTTTACCTCATCCTTATTAATACTTCACTCAGTCAGCAATTTTTTTTAAATTAAAACAGCACCAGGAAAGACTTTCAAACTACATCTAAACTGTCCAAAGTACCCAGGAAAACTCTTGGCCTATTCTAATAATGCCAAATAGCCAAAGATCTGGATGCCACCTGGCTAGTGATTCTGTGGGCCAATCAGTTAAACACACAATATCCCTCAGACTAGGCCAGGGTGATAAAAATGACGTTGACTTACCCACTATGATCTGTCCTGGTCTTACCTAGAAGAACAAGAAAATATAGAGGACTCAATTGCAATATAAGATCAAGTGTCAACAGCTCTTTTAGGAAATGAAGGACTGGATAAATGTGTTCTTTCATTTACTGACAGTTTTTCACTCATTTAGATGTGTGAGGTCATGCTAGTTCAATTTTTTTTGCAGATTTTTTTTATTGTGGTAGAATACACATAACAATTACCATATTAATCATTTTAAGCCTACAGTTGACTGGTATTAAATACATTCATATTGTTGGGCAACCATCACCACGATCCCTTTCCAGAAGTCCTTTCATCTAGTAAAACTTAAAATATATGCCCATTAAACAATAACCATCCAGTGTCCCCTTCCCCCAGCCCTGGCAACAACCATTCTACTTTCTGTCTCTATGATTTTGACTCCTCTAAATACTTTATGTAAGTGGAATCACACAATAGTCGTCTTATGTTATTGTCTTGTTTCATCCATGTCATAGCACATTGCAGAATTTCCTTCCCTTTAAGGCTGACTAATATTCCACTGTATATATATACCCCATTTTGTTTATCCATTCATCCATCAATGGACTCTGGGATTGCTTCCATGTTTAGCTCTTGTGAATAATGCTACCGTGAGTATGGGTGTTTAAATATCTCTTTGGCATCCCACTTTCTGTTCTTTGGGGTATATACCCAAAGGGGGAATTACTGGGCCATGTGGTAATTCCATATTTAATGTTTTGAGGAACTGCCATATTGTTTTCCACAGTGGCTGTACCATTTTACATTCCCACCAAGAGTGGATGAGGGTTCCCTTTTTTCCACGGCATCAACACTAGTTGTTTTCTGGTTTTTTGGCAACCGCCATCCTAATGGGTGCAAAGTGGTACCATATTGTAGTTCAGGTTTGCAGTTCCTGAAAAATGGTGATATTGAGCATCCTTTCATGTGCTTGTTAGCAATTTGTGTGTGTCCTCTTTAAAAGTTTTTTTTTTTTTGAGAGAGACAGTGGGAGCAGTGGAGGGTCATAGAAAGAGGGAGACACAGAATCTGAAGCAGGCTCCAGGCTCTGAACTAGCTGTCAGCACAGAGCCCGATGGTGTGTCCTCTTTAGAGAAATATCCATTCAAGGCCTCTGCCCATTTTTTAGTAAAGTTGTCCATTTTCATTATTGCTGAGATTTAGGAGCTCTGGATATTAACTGTTTATCAGATATATAACTTGCAAATATATTCGCTCATTCTATGGATTGCTGTTTTATTCTATTAATAGTGTTTTTTAATGCAAAATGATGTTTAATTTTCATTAAGTCAAACTTGTCTATTTTTTGTTGTTGTTACCTTTTCTTGTTGTTGCCTTTGGTGTCATATCTAAGAAATTGTTGCCAAATCCAATGTTGTGAGGATTTTGTCCTAAGTTTCCTCCCAAGAGCTTTATTGGCTTAGCTCTTATGTTTAAGGTCTTTGCTCAGGTCTTATGTTTAGGTCTTTGATCCATCTTGAGTTAATTTATGTATATGGTGTTTGATAAGGGTCCAACTTCATTTTTTTATATGTGAGTATCAATTATCCCAGCACCACTTGTTGAAAAGACAGTCCTTTCCCCCAGTGAATAGTCTTACCCTTGTCAAAAATCATGTGACTATATCTGCAAGAATTTATTTCCGGAATTTACAAACGTTTTTTAGTGTTTTGTTTATTTTTGAGAGAGACAGAGAAAGAGGAAGACACAGAATCCGGAGTAGGCTCCAGGCTCTGAGCTGTAAGCACAGAGCCCACCACGGGGCTTGAACTGCGAGATCATGACCTGAGCCAAAGTCAGACACTTAACTGACTGAGCCACCCAGGTGCCCCCTAGAATATTTATTCTATTTCACTGGTGCATGTGTCTGTCTTTATGCCAGTACCACACTTTTGAATACTGTAGCTTTGTGGTAAGTTTTTAAATCAGAAAAGATGAGTCTTCCAGTTTTATTCTTCCTTTCTGCAGGAGTGCTGATAACAGTGATTCCATCTTTTTCATGCCTGCTCAGTCACCTCTTGGGGCTACACGTTCCAGGCCCCATTGAAGTTAATGCAGGAATGCAGGAAGGCGGGTTCTGAATGTGCCTACACTGGCACACAGGAGGCTCCACTTTAGGTAATTAGCAGTGATAATTGATACACAGAAACCCCGCTTTAGGTAACTAGTAGAGATCCTCTGGCACACAGTTGGAGCCACTTTAGAGAACTATGCTGTGATCTCACCACCATGCCCCTCTCCAGAAAAGCTGGGAATTAAACTCAGACTGGGCAGAGGATAGCAGCTGAAGGTGGGGACTGAGAACGGCCACATACCACCTGGACCGTCTAACCTACAGATCCCCTCCCTGTCGGCAAGTTACCCTGAATAAAAGTGCGCAAGGTATGGAGCGGCTTACTTCATTTTTCAGGCTTTTTTTTTAATGTTTATTTATTTTTGAGAGTGAGAGAAAGAGAGCACAGGGGAGAGGCAAAATGAGGAGACAGAGACTCTGAAGCAGGCTGGGTGGTGTCAGCACCGAGCTGACTGTGGGGCCTTAACTCACGAACCGTGAGATCATGACCTGAGCCAAAATCAAGAGTCAGACACTTAACTGACTGAGCCCCAGTTTTTCTATTTCTGAAAAAAAAAAAAGTCATTGGGATTTTGATAGGGATTGCACTGTTTGTAGATCAGTTTGAATAGCATTGACTTTTTTAAGTATTGACATTTGAACAATATTATATCTTCCAATCCACAAACATCAGATGTGTTTCCATTTATTTGTGAAATTAAATTGGTTAAAAAAATGTCTGTAAAATTATTCAATTTCTTTTGACAATGTTTTGTAGTTTTCATTGTAAAAACCTCTCACCTCCTTGGTTAAGTTCTAATTCCTAAACATTTCTTCTTTTTGACGCTCTTATAAATGAAATTGTTTTTGGCATTTCCTTTGCAGATTGTTCATTGTTCATGTGTAGAAATGCAACTGACTTTATGTGCTTACTGTATTTTGCTAATTTGCTGAACTCATTTTTACTATTTCTAACCTTCTGTGTATGTGGAATCTTCAGGGCTTTCTGTTTAAAATCATATTTGCAAACAGGTAATTTTACTTCTTCCTTTCCATTTTGATGCCATTTATTTCTTTTTCTAAACTAATTGTCCTGGCTAGAATTTCCAATACTTTGATGAATAAAAGTAGTGAAAACAGCGGCACCTGGGTGACTCAGTCAGTTAAATGACTCTAACTCAGGTCAGGTTAAGCACCTGGCTTCAGTCTCAAAATTTGTGAGTTCAAGCTCCATGTCGGGCTCTGTGCTGACAGCTCAGACCTGGAACCTGCTTTGGATTCTATCTCTCTCTCTCTCAAAAGTAAATAAGCATTAAAAACAATTTTTTTAAAGTAGTGAAAACAGGAACCCTTGCCTTTTTCCTGATCTTAGAGGAAATGTTTTCAGCTTTTCACCATTGACTATGTTTGTTGTGGGTTTTCCACATATGGCTTTTCTCATTTTTCTATTCCTAGTTTGCTAAGTGTTTTTCATCAAGAAAACGTGTTGAATTTTGTCAGATGCTTTTTCTGCATCAATTGAGATGATAATGTGTTTTTTTCCTTTCATTTTCTTGATGTGGCATAATACATTGATCAATTTTCATATGTTGAATCATTCTTGCATTCCAGGAATAAATTCTATTTGGTCATAGTGCATAATATTTTTATTTTTTTAATGTTTTATTTATTTTTGATACAGAGAGAGACAGAGCATGAGAGTGGGAGGCGCAGAGAGAGAAGGAGACACAGAACCAGAAACAGGCTCCAGGCTCTGAGCCAGCGGTTAGCACAGAGCCTGATGCGGGGCTCGAACCCACAAAAGTGAGATCTGACCTGAGCCAAAGTCGGAGGCTTAACCGACTGAGCCACCCAGGCGCCCCGTGTATAATCTTTTTAATATGCTGCTGAATTCTGCTAATATTTATTGAGGATTTTTGCATCAATGTACATAAAAGACATTGGCTTATAATTATCTTTTTCTGACTTTGGTATTAGGGTAGTGGTGGCCTCATATAATGAGTCAGTAAGTGTTCCCTCCTCTTCAATTTTTTGAGAAGGATTGGTATTGGTTCTTCTTTAAGTGTTTGGTGAATTTACCAGTGAAGCCATCAGGTCCAAGGCTTTTCTTTGTTGGGAGATTTTTTTCATTACCTTTTTTTCTTACAATTTATAGGTCTTTTCAGAGTCTCTATTTATTCACAAGTTAGTCTTGGCAAGTTTTGTATTTCTAAGAATTTGTTCATTTCATCTAGGTTATCCAATTTTTTGGTAAACAAGTATTCATAGTACTACCTTATAATTTTTATTTCTATAGAAGTGACAATAATGACCCCACTTCCTTCACTGATTTTATAATTTGAGTCTTCTTTGTTTTTTAGTCCATCTAGGTAAAGCTTTGTCAATTCCTTTTCTTTGGTTTCCTTGACATTCTCTGTTGTTTCTCTATTCCCTATTTCATTTATCTGTGTTCTAATCTTTTATTATTCCTTTCCTTCTGCTAGCTCTGGGTTTAGTATGTTCTTCTTTGTCTAGATCCTTTAGTTTTAAAAGTAATTTGTTTCTTTATTTTTGTTTAATTTTTTTACATTTATTTATTTTTGAGAGACAGAGAGACTGAGCACAAGTGGGGGAGGGCCAGAGAGAGAGGGAGACACAGAATCTGAAGCAGGCTCCAGGCTCTGAGCTGTCAGCACAGAGCACGACATGGGGCTCGAACTCACAAACTGTGAGATCATGACCTGAGCCGAAGTTGGATGCTTAACCAACTGAGCCACCCAGGTGCCCCTAGATCCTTTAGTTTTAAAGGTAACTTGTTGACGGAGATCTTTCTTGTTTTGTTTTGGTTCTGCTTGTTTGTTTCCGTACTCTCTGTACCCAGCATGGGGCTCCAGCTTGCAACCCTGAGATCAGTTGCATGCTTGTGGTGCCTGGGTGGCTCAGTCATTTAAGCCCCCAACTCTTGATTTCTGCTCAGGTCATGATCTCCTAGTTTATAAGATTGAGCCCTGCCTCAGGCTCTGTACTAACCTGGGATATTTTCTCTCCCTCTCTCCCCGTCTCCCTCCCTACTCCCCCCCCCCCTCTCTTTCTCAAAATAAATAAATAAACATAAAAAAAAAAAAAGGAGTTCCATGCTCTACCAACTGAGCTAGCTAGGTGTCAGGAGATCTTTCTTGTTTTTTTAATGTAAGAACTTACTGCTCTAAGTTGCCCCCTTAACACTGCTTTCACTGTGTCCAAAAAGTTTTCATATGTCATGTTGTTTTCATTCATCTTCAAATATTTTCTAATTTCCATTGTGATTTCTTCTTTTGCCCATCAGTTGTTTAAAAGTATATTGTTTGGGGATGCCTGGCTGGCTCAGTTGGTAGAGCATCTGACTCCTGATCTCAGGACCATGAATTCAAGCCACACATTGAATGAAGAGCTTAATTTTTTTTAAAAAGGTGTTTTGGGGCTCAGCCAGTCAAGCATCTGACTTTGGTTCAGGTCATGATCTCACAGTTTGTAAGTCTGAGCCCTGCATTGGGCTGTCTGCTGCCGGTGCAGATCCCACTTCAGATCCTCTGTCCTCCTCTCCCTCTATCCCTCTCCTGTTCGTGTTCTCTCTCTCTCTCTCTCTCTCTCGCTTCTCTCTCTCTCTCTCAGAAATACACATTGTTTAAAATGTGGTTTAGTTTCGACAATATTGTGGGTTTTCCAGTTTTCCTTTTATTAACTTCTAACAATCTCATGGTCAGAGAACATATTCTGTAGAGTGTCTATCTTTTTTTTTTTAATAGTTTATTGTCAAGTTGGTTTCCATGTAACACCCAGTGCTCATCCCAACAAGTGCCCATGCCCATCACTCATTTTCCCCTTTCCCCCACCCCCATCAACCCTCAGTTTGTTCTCAGTATTTAAGAGTCTCTTATGGTTTGCCTTCCTCCCTCTCCTTAACCATCCCTTTCCCCTTCCCCCTCCTCCATGGTCCTCTGAGTGTCTATTTTTTTAAATACATTAAGATTTAATCTATGGCCCTTATATGTGGTCTTTCCTGAAAAATGTTCCATGTGCACTTAAGAAGAATGTGTATTCAGGGCACCCGGGTGGCTCAGTTGGTTAAGCGTCTGACTTGGCTCAGGTCATGATCTCACAGTCCGTGGGTTCAAGCCCCGCATCAGACTCTGTGCTGACAGCTAAGAGCCTGGAGCTTGCTTTGGATTCTGTGTCTGACTCTCTCTGCCCCTCCCCCCCTCATGTTCTGTTTCTCTCTGTCTCAATCATAAATAAACATTTAAAAAAATTAAAAAAGAATGTGTACTCTGTTTTTGGGTAGAATATTCTGTAAATGTCTATTAGGGTTAGTTGGCTTATTGTTGTTTAAATCCTTTATTTCCTTATCTTTTGTTGTTCTATCCATTGTGAGTGGTGTAGTGAGTCTCCAACTGTTATTGTAGAACTATCTATCGCTCCTTGCAACTCCATCAGGTTTTGCTTTCTATATTTTGATCTGTCATTAGGTGTGTAAATCCTAATCATTGTTATATCGTCTTGTTGTATTGAATCTTCTACCATGTATTGTCCTTCTTTGTCTCTTGTAACTTTTTGTATTTAGTGTATTTTGTCTGATGTTAGTATAGTTACTCCTGCTCTCTTTTGGGTACAATTTTCATGGAAATATCTTCTTCTATCCTTTCACTTTCAGCCTGTTTGTGTCTTTGGATCTCAAGTGAGAGTCTTTTACAGGCATGTATAATTGGATCATGTGTTTTTATCTGTTATGCCAATCTGTCTTTTGATTGGAAACTTTAACCATTTACATTTAAAGTAATTACTGATAAGGGAGAACTTCTGTCATTGAAATTTATGTAAAATTCAAATTTTATATAATACAGCCATGCCAGGGCACCTGGGTGGCTCAGTCGGTTAAGCGTCCGGCTTCGGCTCAGGTCATGATCTTACAGTTCGTGGGTTCGAGCCCCACGTTGGGCTCTGTGCTGACAGCTAGCTCAGAGTCTGGAGCCTATCTTCAGATTCTGTGTCTCCCTCTCTCTCTGACCCTCCCCTGTTCATGCTGTCTCTCTCTCTCTCTCTCTCTCTCTCTCTCTCTCTCAAGTAAATTTTAAAAAACAGTAAAAAAAAAATACCGTCATGCCCATTTTATGTGTATCATTTATGGCCACTTCCATCTATAATGGCAGACTTGAATAGTTGTGACAAAGACTGTATGGTCCTCATGGCCAAAAATATGATCTGACCCTTCCAGAAAAAGTTCACCAAACTCTACTCTAGACACTTCAATTCCAAGGTGTCTTGGGAGCTATGGAGATCACCATAACAGTCCATATGCAGGTGAAACAGTTCACATTTAAGGTATTCTCTGAAGACATAGACCATCTCTAGACATTTGAGGGGGGGGGATTTGAAAAGGGGTTCAGAGAATTCCAAAGATCAAACTACCAAAAAGAAGTAAGACCAATCTCAAGGTATTCAAAAACACAGGCCCAATAAATATTAGTAAAAATCATTGCTCAGTGAACATCACTTCTGGTATTGTAGATGACAGCTAGATGCTAGATTGGATGACTTTCCGTGTTCTTCTAACCCTGGGATTCTATGTTTCTCCTACACTATCAGATCTATGTTAGCACTTTAGTAATTCTACAAATGACTTTCATAAAATGTGAATGTGCCAATAAGAAGATGTCTTTGACCAGTAACAACCATACTAGCTTTTTTTCCCCCAAATTTCTTTTTTGGAAGAGTAAAGAAATCCTAGACATAAAATTGACAACAAGCCTTAGTAAGCCCCACAGATTTTGTCCCAGATGATGTTACAAAATTGGAAAAAGCTAGAAACTAAGGGAGTATCCCAGGGATCAAGATATTGGTCTTGTCTTATCACAGGGGTCCCATTACAGTATTCCCCAAGCTGCAAATCTCACACACTGTAATTGACTCTAGAGAAATTTTAAAAAGTAGCAGAACACAAGAGAGACCAATCTTAGCAATTACTTTCAGTGGGGGCCAAAACTCTTCCCCTAATTCATAAGGCAACTGGAAGAGGACATCTACATATAAACAAGCAAATAAATCAAGTTTCAGTAATTTGGTCCTTCATTTCATTCCAACCAGAACTGAATAATCAGGTCTTCTGCCATGAGCTCTTCACAACAAAATCTGCTGACCTCGTGGGATCCAATGCCATTGAAATCTCTCTAGGAACAGATTTATATACCTTATCTCAGATTGAAAAAGGAGTTTCTTTGGATACTGATACCACCAGGTAAAGGTGATTCTCTCCCACCAAATAGCACGTGCCATTGTTCTATCCCATTTTCCAGAATTAAACATCACCTACAAGATTTGATCACAGGTGCAAAGAAGTGCTTAAAAGAGAGGAAGACATTTCCAAATATAGATGAACACACAGTAAGTTTCAGATATATATATAAATGTTCAGTTCAAACACGGTGTAAAGGATTTCTTCACACTCACTCACTTCATCTCCAATGTCTAATTGTCTAATTATCAATATCTTTTTCTTTCTGCTCTCACAGAAAGACTATGCAGCTACCATTTTAGCTACTTTATATCAAGATAACCCTATTTCCACAAGACTTTTATTTGGCTACATATTTATCCAAAGCTACCTTTGTGCAGAGGTTCATTCACTGACTAGACTGCATACCAACCAGAGAAGGTAAGAGTGTCATAGAGTTCTGTGGTGGTTGCACCTCGGCACCCTGCTGTTTGTTCCTTATCAGATCCCTTTCCCCACCAATAAGGTGGTTTCTTTGTCCAAAATGTGAAGAGTGGATATGAATAAAATTCTAATCTGATTTTTATTTTAGTGAATATGTTAGATGCTTCAAACTCATTGCTCTAATAAGGGTCGTAGGTTAATGGAAATGTTTTTCAGTTTTGGGTTTTTTAATATTTATTTTGAGAGAGGGGGTAGAGAGAGTGAGAGTGAGAGAGAGAGATGAGTAGGGGAGGGGCAGAGAGAAGAAAAGAGAGAATCCCAGACAGGCTCCAAATGCAGAGCCAGACTTGGGGCTCAATCTCATGAACCATGAGATCGTGACCTGAGCCAAAATCAAGGATGCTTAATTGACTGAGCCAAGTGACCCTATTAATAGAAATGTTTTATTTCTCAGACTTGGTAATTCAAAATTTTCTCATGTCATTATACATGTATATATTCATTCCAATGTTATTCCTCTAGATCATTTTACAATTTACATGTCTTAATATAAAATTCAGAAAATTGCAACCGATTTTAATTTTCTAAATATTTGAGATGCTTTTTTACAAATCAAAAGAAAGTCTAACTTGAGTTGATTGTATTAAAAAAACTTTTTTAGATGGTGATTTTTGAGAGAGGCAGACAGACAGAGTGTCAGAGCCTGAGCAAGGGAGGGGGAGAGAGAGAGGGAGACACAGTATCCAGAGCAGGCTCCAGGCTCTGAGCTGTCAGCACAGAGCCCAATGCGGGGCTCGAACTCACAAACCATGACATCATGACCTTACCTGAAGTCGGAAACTCAACTGACTGAGCCACCCAGGTGCCCCAAAACTTTTTTTTAAATATATATTTATTTCATGGCCATTGGAAAGATAGGTGACTAGAGTTAGGTATGTATTGGGGACCAGAATTAAGCAAAAGTTATCTGCCAAAATGCGGTCAAGCCTGTGCCCTTTGCCTCATTAGAAAAGTTACCAATCCCCTGGGCAATATCAGTCACTAACAAATGCTTCATGAACAACTTTATAGACATATGATAATTTTGTGATCCCTTAATGATTCCCATATCTTTCTTGTAACATGCTTGTACTAGTTAACTTGTTATATTTAATATCATATCACAATTCAAAAACCTACTGCATCGGGGCTCCTGCTCTCACTCGCCCTCTCACTCTCTGTCTCTCTCAACCTCTCTCTCTCAAAAATAAACATTTTTAAAAAACATACTACATCAATCCCTTCACAGTAGAAATCTCTGTAAAATGAAAATCCTGCTAAGCCCCCAGGCAATGGTCTACTTTCCAAAGACATGCTCAGTGCACTTGAATCCCAGATAAGGAAAGGAGATGGTCCACTTCAGATTCATAGTAACAAATAGTGACTCTTGTTTGACGTCAAACCTTGCACTTAATTCTACATCTAAGTTTAGAAATGGAGCGGCAACTCCAGTTTAAAGTCCTCGACAGAATTAACCAACAAACTCTTAAAACGGTTATTCAGGTCAGACAAACTGTGGCCTCAGGACCCTGGGGATCAATGTTGCCAATGAATTTTGAAAACTACTGATTTAGCACCCTGAAATAATATGATTTACTAAACTATTCTGGCTTATTTGTGGGAAAGGATGTTAAGTAAAATGTAGAAAGAACACTGAACTGGAAACTGTAAAGCCTAGTTGAGGTCCTTACTCTAGTACCAGTCAGCTATAGGACTCCTCTGTCATGTATCCCCTTGTAGGATTATGAGGACACTTACACAGATGTAAAATACCATCATTCTGTGAGCCCATATCACCCTAGTCCATGGAGGTTTCATCGTGTCATGTTGCTTTCTCTTTGTGCCATGTCCTTCTCTCCTTCCCTGCTGTTTTATTATTGAAAGGATTTAATACATCTCAGAGCCACATCTGGGATATTAATGAATCAGAGTAAGTAGAAGAGTGTTCATCCAGTGAACACCAAGCTTCATTCTTGGAGACCTATGATAATGGCAGTACCACAAGGAAGATGGTCAGAATAGATCAGAGGCAAAAGGGAAGTTGTCCTATTTGTTATCTTTATAGCTAAATGAGGAAAAACCTGTTAAAGAAATGGAGGAAAATTTCATTGCAACTGGAATGCGATCACACCTAATTAAGGACAGTATCACAAGTAAGACTTCATCCCATCCCCTCATCATTCCCAATAAGATGGATCTAGGCATCTGGCAGGCTCAGTTGGTAGAGCATGCAACTCTCCATCTTGGCATCATGAGTTCAAGCCCCACATTGGGCATAGAGCTTGCTTTAAAAAAAAAAATGAGGGGAAAAAAAAGATGGGCCTAAAATATAAGGGCAAGATAAGTAAATACTATTCTGATTGAAAACAAGAATCACTGCACTCTGAGTGGACTATAGTTCCCTATTTACAGAAAATTTCCCCCAAAGAAATAACAGTTCCTAGAGAGTTATTCAGAAAACAGAGAATAACTCCTAATGCAAACAGGAAAACAGGATGGAAAACAAATGAGGAAAAATGATTAGGGAAATTAAATTTAGGAAGAAAATTAATAAGGTAAAATTTTATCAATGTAACTCCACTACTTCCCTGAAGAAAAAATATTGTATCTGAAGGCAAGATTAAATAATCCGTCTAGATAAAGTTACTGTGTAATTCACCAGGTATAACTCGTTGAGACCTATCACAGCCTCAATTAGGTGTGCCCCATCATATTCTCTTTGCTGTGATTCAAAATTTAGAAATATGCATCTGGTTCCTAATTTGATTTCCAGAGACCTTAAAATTAGTAAGTTGTTGCCTTGGGTAGAAAAACATACTATTTCAATTAGGGGAATGAGATTTCCCACGTAAATTAACAAATTGGCTGTTTGGTTTACAAGTCATTCTCTCAGGTATTGAATAACGTGAATTGGTTTCCCAGTATTGATTCCTCTAGAGAGTCCTGACCAGATCAGGCTTCTCAATCTGCAGACTTTACCGTCAGATTTCTGAGACGCTGGAGAACTGTAGCATCCCGTAACAAGCACCAGAGAAACTACCTGAACTCATTCAGACCAGGGCTGCCAGTGAACAGTTATGAATTTCTCAAGGAAACCTATATGTGAGCTTAAACCCTCTGCAGTTTCTGGAGCTGGGAAGTGAAAGGAACAGGCTTGTTTTTGTAGCCCTTGCTTCCAGAAGGGCTCTGTAGTCAACTTTTGGGACTCAGCCATCACTGATTTTAAATATTTTCTAAGAAAATTATAACTACTATTCCATTCACTAGAAAAGAAAAAAAAAACAATAACAACATGACTTGGGTGGAAGGACTTATTGCTGCCTCTTAAAACTTTTATAGGGGCGCCTGGGTGGCTCAGTCGGTTAAGCCTCCAACTTTGGCTCAGGTCAGATCTCACGTTCGTGGGATCGAGCCCTGCATCAGGCTCTGTGCTGACAGCTAGCTCAGAGCCTGGAGCCTGCTTCAGATTCTGTGTCTCCTTCTCTCTCTGCCCCTCCCCCTCTCATGCTCTGTCTCTCTCTGTATCAAAAATAAATAAAACAAAAAATTTTTAAATAAAAAAAATTTTATAAGAGATGGTACAATAATGAGGGCTAAGCTTTGACAGAGCATAGATACAGCAGTTTTAAAGTTAAGTGTTTATTTTTTTAAGTTAGGTATTTAATGTAAGAATTGAGTATAACTACCCACCCTTATTCACTATGTGTCAGAATTGGGTCCAGAGTTTAGTTCCCCATCCTCATAACCTCAATAAGGAAATATAAACCCAACAGGCCTGTGAAACTTTCTCAGAGCCAAGAAGCGAGCTGACGACCCAAATCCATTACAGTATTCACATTTAGGGTTTCCAGCCAGCAGTGGGACCATCTGTCCATAATGTCTTTCTCAAAGGTTGCCTCTTCCCTGCTCTTCACATTCATTTGAGTCAAAGCACAAGAGTGAAGCTAGAGGGAATTATTACCCAGAGAGCTCCTGACTTCTCTGTTAGTCTCACTCTCTTCCTTCTGAGTGGATGTGAATCCTTCCAGAGCAAAATCAGTCAATCCATTTCGATTTCTTTGACATCCCACCTCAACCCATGAGCTTAGATATTGGAGAATTGGACAACATTGAGTTTTAAAAGTTCATTAATCAATCTTTTTCTTCAGATGGGGAAATGCCAATCAAGAGGTTGGAGTAAAAACTTCAAATAACCCTTCCACACTGAGAACCATTTGCCCTCCTATCACGATTCTCTCATTTTCCTTGCTTTTTCTCTCCTCTCTGACATCTCACTACAGACATCACTCTTTGTTTCCTTTTCTTTTCTCTTTCTTTACTGTGTCCCAAGGCCACACTATTATATAAAAAGAAACCAAAATACATAGCACCAAGTACCAACCACAACTTTACTTATATACTTACGGCCTCATGGACATTCTCTTCCTTTCATTATAAAAAAGGTGGAGAGTAGACTTGGATAGCATCAATAAATGTCACATACAACTAACTAGCCATTTTATCATAATTTTATTCTATTCTCTCTACTACAAAGGGGTACAAGGAATTTTCTCATTTCCTTTCTGCATACTCCCCACTCTATGTATAAGTTTATGTACTGACAGAGATAAGAATGAGCCAGTGGATTCTTGAGGTTTCATAAGTGGCAGAGCATCTAACAAAACAAATGTCTTTTCCCACACATGCTGGGTTTCCAGTAAACCCTTAATCTTTGGCAAAAGTGTTCCAGGTACAAACTCCTAGGAGAAGCTTTTTCTGTAAAGGCCCAGAGAATAAATATTTTAGGCTTTGCAGGCCAAACACAACTACTTAACTCTGTCATCATAGCACCAAAGAGCTACAGACAACACATAAGTAAATGAGCATGGATGTGTTCTAATAAAACTTTATTTACTAAATAGGCCAGCTCCTGCCATAGAGCATACTTCTCCCTGTCATCTCCCCACATAAAGACACTTCTCCATCATTGTCCTTCATATTTACAAGCTCTTTTTCTAGTTCTTCCTCACTTCCTTCTCACTTCCATGCTAACTCTTGTCTTATCCATTCTCTAGGTAAGATCTCTCCAGAGGATGGAAAGAGTCAACAGCACATCGTTGACTGAGTTCATTCTCACAGGAATTCCTTACCCACTCAGACTGAGGACGTTTCTGTTTGTGTTCTTTTTGCTAATCTACATCCTGACTCAGCTGGGAAACCTGCTTATTCTGGTCACTGTCTGGGTAGACCCGCAGCTCCATGCCCGTCCCATGTACATCTTTCTTGGTGTTCTCTCCATCATTGACATGGGCATCTCTACGACCATTGTCCCTCGCCTCATGATGAATTTCACTCTAGGCATCAAACCCATCCCATTTGGTGGCTGTGTTGCTCAACTCTATTTCTATCACTTTTTGGGCAGCACCCAGTGCTTCCTCTACACCCTGATGGCCTACGATAGGTACCTGGCAATATGCCGACCCCTGCGCTACCATGTTCTCATGAATGCTAAGTTGAGTACCTTGCTTGTGGCTGGAGCTTGGGTGGCAGGATCCATCCATGGGGCTCTCCATGCTATCCTAACGTTCCGTCTGCCCTACTGTGAGCCAAACCAGGTAGATTACTTCTTCTGTGACATCCCTGCAGTTTTGAGGCTAGCCTGTACTGATACAACAGTCAATGAGCAAGTGACCTTTGTGGACATTGGGGTGGTGGTTGCCACTTGCTTCTCCCTGATCCTCCTCTCCTATGTACAGATCACTCAGGCCATCCTGAGAATCTGTACAACTGATGGGCGTCGCCGAGCCTTTTCAACCTGTGGAGCCCACGTAACCGTGGTAACCGTGTACTATGTGCCCTGTGCCTTCATCTACCTGAGGTCTGAAACCAACAGCCCCCTGGATGGGGCAGCCGCCTTATTTCCCACAGCCATCACTCCTTTCCTCAACCCCCTCATCTACACTCTGCGGAACCAAGAGGTAAAACTGGCCCTGAAGAGAATCATAGGAGGCCCTGAGACTAAGAGTGAGGTTTGAAAATGTCTGTCCTCCACTCGTGAAACATTCACAGTTTATTCTAATGCTTAGATTTCAGTGACTTTTTTATTATCTTTTTCTTTTATGTAGCCACATAATATTAATACAATAGGATCAAACATAGTTTTAAGTAAAATATCACTTTCTAACAGTCCTTAGTGTTCCCTTCAGATAAACAACCTCAGCTCGTTTAACAGTAGAAAGTGAGACTAAAGTTATTCAGAAGCTGGCACACTTCCCCATCCAGAGAATTGGTCGAACAAAAGCACCTAAAGGGCTTTTCAGCCTCTGGGCTTCCATTGGTCAAGCTTAAGAAGGACTATAGGGGCGCCTGGGTGGCTCAGTCAGCTAAGCCTCCGATTTCAGCTCAGGTCAGAGCTCACGTTCGTGAGTTCGAGCCCCACATCAGGCTCTGTGCTGACAGCTAGCTCAGAGCCTGGAGCCTGCTTCAGATTCTGTGCCTCCCTCTCTCTCTGACCCTCCCCTGCTCGCACTGTCTCTCTCTGTCTCTCAAAAATAAATAAAAGACATACAAAATTAAAAAAAAAAAAAAGAACTTACATTTTCTTGTAACTCTGACGCTGCTATCCAAGGCATGAGCTTGCAGGAAGGGCTAGTGTCAGTTTAAAATTCCTACAGGCTGGTTGGCTGTCATACAGTAGGATGAACAATGGTGCAGATGCTATGGAAAACAGTATGGTGGTTTCTAAAAAAATTAAAAGTAGAATTACCAAAATGATTCAGTAATTCTATTTCTGGGTACATACCCCAAAGAATTGAAAGCTGGGTCTCCAAGAGATATTTGTACACCCATGTTCATAGCTGCATTGTTCTCAATAGCCAAAAGATGGAAACAACCCACGTGTCCGTTGATGGATGACTGGATAAACAAAATGCAATATAAACATACAGTGGACTATTATACAGCCTTTTAAAAGGAGGAAATTCTGACACATGCTACAACATGGATGAATCTTTAAGACACTATGCCAGGTGAAATAAGCCAGTCACAAAAAGACAAATATTAAATGATTTCACTTAAATTAATTCTTAGAATAGTCAAATTCACAGAGACAGAAAGTATAATGGTGGTTGCCGGGGGCTGGGGAAAGTGGGGAGTTGTTGTTTACTAGGTATAGAGTTCCGTTCAGCAGGATGAAAGGAGTTCCGGAGATGGTTGACAATAGTGTGAATATACTTAACACTACTGAACTGTACGTTTGAAAAATGGTTAAGCTGGTAGGGGCCCCTGGGTAGCTCAGTCGGTTAAACGTCTAACCTCCGATCACATCATGATTTCACAGCTTAGGGGTTGGAGCCCTACCTTGAGCTCTGTGCTGACAGCTCAGAGCCTGGATCCTGCTTCAGGTTCTGTGTCTCTGTCTCTCTCTGCCCCTCCCTGGCTTGTTCTCTCTCTCTCTCTCTCTCTCTCTCTCTCTCTCTCTCTCTCTCTCTCTCTCTCTCTCTCTCTCACACACACACACACACACACACACACACAAATAAATAAACATTTTTTAAATGGTTAGGCTGGCAAATGTTATATGTATTTAACCACAGTTAAAAAATAAAAATACAATAAGGAATAGGTTGGGGGGGGAGAGTGAGGAGGAATATTGATGAAAAAGTTAGGCCATATGTTTGTTGAAGCTGACTGAACATTGGGTCTCATTCTGCTGTTTTTATTACTCATGTATGCTTAGAGATGTCCATAATAAAAGATTTTTTGAAAGCCATGAAAATCTCAGGAAAAAGTTTTCTGAATAGAGGGAAAGGCTGGTACAAGGCTCTGGGGTGGAAAAGAGTTTGGCACTTTTGAAAGGAAAGGGATGTCACTGAAGTGTAGTGCATGGAGGTGACAGTACATGGTTATAACACAGGTGCAGGCAAGGGTCGGAGTGTGGAAAACCTTGGAAATGACATAATAAGTTTGGATTTAATCTAATGGCCAATGTTAGTTTTCAATCACTGCATCACAAGTGATCACAAACTTAGCAGCTGAAAACAAAGCCCACTTATTGGCTCACAGTTTTGTAGGTTGGCAATCCAAACACCACATGACTTGGTTCTCTGCTCAGGATCTCACTAGGCTAAAATCCAGGTGTTCCTCAGCTGCATTCTCATTTAGAGGTCAAAGTTCTCTTCCAGGCTCACGTGGTTATGGCAGAATTCAGTTCCTTGCAATTATAGGACTTAAGTCCCTGTTCCCTTCTGGGCTGTCAGCTAGAGGGCACTCTCAGCTTCAAGAGGATACCCGAATCCCTTGCTACATGGCCTCTTCCATATAAATATTTTTTTAGGTTAAGTTCATTTATTTCTTTTGATAGAGAGGGAGAGAGAGAATCCCAAGCAGGCTCCACACTGTCAACACAAAGCCTAAAGTGGGGCTCAACCTCACGAACCATGAGATCATGACCTGAGCAGAAGTCGAGAGCTAGATGCTTAACCAACTGAGCTACGCAGATACCCATGACCTCTTCCATCTCTAAAGTCAAAACAGAGACTCTCCCTCATCTGGAATCCTTCTTGTGTCTCAAATCTCTCTCTCAATGAAAAATTCAGTCCTTTTTAAGGGCTCAGCTGATTAATCTAGACCCACAGAGAATAATCTTCCTATTTGAAAACCAATTCATTTGGGACCTTTAATTACATTTGCCAAATTTCTTCACATTAGCACCTAGAAGAAATTTGGATTGTGTTTGATTGAATAACTAGAAGTAAGTGCATACACCAGAGGGCAAAAGTCTAATCTTGGAAGTCGTCTTAGGCAGATGCTTTAAAGCTTCCCAACTTAAAAGCTTCTCCACTTTCATACGTGATCAAATGGATGCTTTTCTAGAAGTCAGCTGCAAGAGATGTCATTACCAGTCTTTGGGATGCTGCAGCTTTGAAACCAAGCGGCCCCCCGCCAATGACTGAAGGCAGTGGGGACAGTAGGATCAGGCTATATAGCTGCTGGACCCTATGGTAAGCAGTCTCCATCCCAGGGCTCCCGCCGGGCTGCCAGAGGCCTCAGAACTGTACTGTAGTCTGAAGTTTTTCCTACCCAGCCTGCCTTCCTTTTCTCTCTGGGCCTGCTGTTCTGAGTCTTATCATAGTGTCTACTTCCCGGAGAATCTGAATTAAAATACCTGGCCATATAGAAACCCCAATGTCATCTTCCCTTTCCTGAGAGGTGAAGGTTTATTTTCTCACTGAGAGGTCTATACTAACCTATTTCTTTCTTTTTTATAGTTTATTTCTTTAGAGAGAGGAGGAGAGCACAAGCAAGAGGAGGACAAAGAGGGAGGAAGAGAAAGAGGATCCCAGGTAAGCTCCACACTGTCAGCGGAGAGCCCATCACAGGGCTCGAACTCACGAACCGGGAGATCATGACCTGAGCTGAAACCAAGAGTTAGATGCTTAATCAACTAACTGAGCCACCCAGGCACCCCTAGCCTATTTCTTTCTCTTTTTTTTAATTTCTTTTTTAAGTTTTGAGAGAGAGAGAGAGAGAGAGAGAAAGCGCAAGTGAGTAAGGGGCAGAGAGAGAGGGAGAGAGACTGCAGACCCTAAAGCAGGGCTTGAGCTCACACGGTGAGATCATAACCTGAGCCATTTAAGTTGGAAACTTAACTGACTGAACCTCCCAGGTGCCTCTGGCCTATTTCTTTCTTGAAGAGAGATCTCAGTGGCACCCTTAGGACTGTCATACCAGGGATTCACTCCATTTTGCAATTTTGGGATTCTCTGCTTACCAACTTACCATCCATTATCCACACAAGACTAGAGTTGGCAGTGTAACTCTTCTGTCAGTGCCTCTGTAAGTAGGCAGAGAGTTGTCTGTTTTGTTCACCACTGAATTTCCAGCACGAAGAAGAGTACCTGGAGGGGTGCCTGGCTGGCTCAGTGAGTAGAGCATGTGACTCCTGATCTCAGAGTTTTGAGTTCAAGTCACATGTTGGGCATTGAGCTTGCTTTAAATAAAAAAAGAGTGTACAGAACATAGCAGGCATTCAGTAAGTACTTGTTAAATTAGTGAATGAACGTAATTCAATCTCTTGCCCATCACTTTATAAAAGGAGACAGTTAGAATCCCTGCCCTCCTTTTCGCCTTGCACCTCCCAACTCCTGTCATCTGTACTTCCTAAGTGTCAAAATTGATAATATTTCTATTTTATTCCCTAACCATTAATAGACTTTCCTTACTATGTTTGGTGATTCCAAATATAGAAAACCATTAAAAATCATTTACCTAAGGAATGTTACATTATCACTGTGTAAATATTGTTCATACAGCCAGTTAAGAATGCTATGACTATACACATTTTAATTGGTTATTTCTCTTGTTCTTTTACTTATTCTCCATTCCTTTTGACAAGCTCCTAATCATTACCCCTATTCTAAGGAATTCTGTTTTTCCCCTGGAGAACTCCCTTTGAGTCCTCTGCCCTGCATCTCAGGCTATACTGGTGGCTCTCAGTGGCTGACACAACTGTCATCTTGGGTCTTTCTTATAGATCAGATCCTTTGTTACCTGAAATCTGTGTCTTAATCTTTCTTTGTTTTTCATGTTCATTTTTATAGAATAGATTTTTTTGAGAGAAAGAGAAAGAGGGAGACCCCAGTGAGGATAGGGCAGAGAGAGAGGAAGACAGAGGATCCCAAGCAGGCTCTGCACTGACATCAGTGAGCCTGAGGTGGGCCTTGAACACACAAACCATGAAATTATGGCCTAAGCCAAAGTCAGATGCTTAACCAACTAAGCCACCCAGAAACCCCTATAGAATGGATCTTAAAACAACTTTTAAGAAACAGGATACAGGGTTTCCTGGGTGGCTGAATCGGTCAAGTCTCTGACTTCGGCTCAGGTCAGATCTCACATTCGTGGGTTCAAGCCCCGCGTCAGGCTCTGTGCTGACAGCTAGCTCAGAGCCTGGAGCCTGCTTCCGGTTCTGTGTCTCCTTCTCTCTCTCTGCCCCTCCCCCTCTCATGCTCTGTCTCTGTCTGTATCAAAAAATAAATAAAAAATAAAATATTAAAAAAAAAAAAAAGAAACAGGATACATACTAAAACTTCTGGATCCTAACATCTAAAACTGTCCTTGGGGTACTTGGCTAGCTCAGTTGCTGAAGCCAGTAAGTGACTCTTGATTTCAGGGTAGTGAGTTCAAGACCCACGTTGGGTGAGACCTTTAAAAATAAAAGTTTCCTTATTCTGCCCTTTTGCTTAATTAAATATTTGGATGAGTATGGAATCCTAAGCTGAAAATCACTGCTGTCATTGAAGGCCTTGTTTCAGCCATCACCCAGCATCCCATGTTGCTAACTACAACTCTGATGCTCATCTAATCTCACTTGTTTGTTGGCAACATTTCTGGAGGCTTTTACAATCTCCTTTATTTATCTTCAGTATTCTGAAATTCCACAGTGTTTCTAAACCTTATTTCATTGCTCCTGCTCTGAAATTTTGTCTCCCTTCAGCTCTGAGAAAGTTTATTTTATTGTATCCCTGATATTTTCCTCCCCTCGAATTTCCTTATTCTCCCTAGGACACCTGGTAATCAAATGTTGGACTTCCAGGATTCCTGCTCTCTATCTTTCTTTTATACTTCTATTTGTCATCTGTGGCTTTGTATTCTTTCTCCAGGGTGATTTGCTTGAGTTTATCTTCCCCTTCCAGTAAAATTTTCTTTCACCAAGCACATTTTCATTTTCAAGAACTACCTCTTTTTTAAAAGATTTTATTTTTTTATTAATTTATTTATTTTTGACAGACACAGAGACACAGAGAGGGAGAGAGCACCTGCAAAGTTGTAAGTGGTGGAGGGGCAGAGAGAGGGAGAGTGACAGAAGTCCAAGAAGGCCGCCCACCATCAGCACGGAGCCCAACTCAGGCCTCAAACTCACAAACCTTGAGATCATGACCTGAGCCAAAACCAAGAGTCAGATGTTTAATGGACTGAGCCATTTAGGTGCCCCTAAGTAGTCAATTATTTTTAATACTCTTCTGTTTATAGAATCTCTATTTCCTTCAGGGTCATGTTTTTCTATGTCATTAATCTTTCTCTGCATAACTTGAGCTTTAAAAAATTTTTTTAATGTTTTATTTATTTTTGAGAGAGCACATGCAAGGGAGGGACAGAGAGAGAGGGGAACCAAAGATCTGAAGTGGACTCTGCACTGAGAGCAGCAAGCCCGATGTGGGGCTCCAACTCATGAAATGCAAGATCATGACTTGAGCCAAAGTTGGAGGCTCATCCTATTGAGCCATCCAGGTGCCCCATGACCTGTCCTTCTTTACCCCTGCCAGCTTTCCTTCGTCCCACATTTATGAACATATCTGTCCTTTAGGTTTTCCCTCTTTTATTTTAATTTTATCAATAGCTCTTGCATTTGTGCATATTAAATTACAAGAGTAGGACATGCTTGTTGTAACATGTTTAAAAACACAAAAGAGGTTTTTTAAATAAATTTATCCTCCTCAGGGTGCCTGGGTGGCTCAGTAGGTTAAGTGTCAGATTCTAGATCTCAGGCTCAGGTCATGATCTCGCAGTCTGTGAGTTTAAGCCCTACAACAGGCTCTGCACCAGTGGCTCAGGGTCTGCTTGGGGTTCTCTCCTTCTCTCTGCCCTCCCCAACTTGTGCGTGCGCTTGCTCACGCTCTCTGTCTCTCTCAAAATAAAAAGTAAACTTAAAAAAACTAAAAATGAAGAGTGCTTGGGTGGCTCAGTCAGTTAAGCATATGACTCTAGATTTTGGCTAAGGTCATGATCTCATGGTTCATGAGATTGAGTCCCAAGTCTGGTTCTGACAGCATGGTGCCTGCTTGGGATTCTCTCTCTCCCCCTCTCTCTCTACCCTTCAGCAGCTCTTTCTCTCAAGTAAATAAACAAGGATAAACAAATAAATAAATAAACATTTAAAAACAGTATTTAAATTTTTTAATAAATTAATTAAAAAATTAAAAATAGGGGTTCCCGGGTGGCTCCATTGATTAAGTGTCCATCTTCAGCTCAGGTCATGATTTCACAGTTCATGAGTTCGAACCCCACCTAGAGTTCTGCACTGACAATGCAGAGCTTGCTTTGGACTATCTCCCTCGCTCTCTGCCCCTCCCCCACCTCAAAAATAAATAAGCATCTAAAAAATAAACGTAAATAAATAAATAAAACTTAATGAATCCTCCTCTCATCTCACTCCCTGAGTTAACTATGTTAAAGGCTTGTTGTAGCCTTCCTTAACTTTTTTTATGTTTCTAGAAATGTATAGAAATACCAATAAGCATCTACAGATTTTTTTCCTTGTCAAATTTGGCAAATATATCAGACTATATACATTATTCTACAATTTGTTTTCCCCTTCTCCACATTATAATGTGTAATGCACCTTCATTTAGGTCAATACATATGGATCCAACTCATTTTTTTCTGAATAGCTGCACAATATTCCTCGGAGTGGGTTTCCATAATTTATTTAATCACTCATCTTTGGTGGGTATTTAGATTGCCTTGAGTTTTCGTCACTAAGAACAAAGCTAAAATAAATATCCAAATGCATTTACCTTTAATATTAGTACTTTTTTAAAAAATAGATTTTAGGGGTCCCTGGCTGGCTCAGTTGATAGAACATGCGACTCTTGATCTTGGAGATGTGAGTTTGAGCCCCGTGTTTCATTACTTAAAATGAAACCTTAGGGGCACCTGGGTGGCTCAAGCAGTTGAGCATCTGACTCTTGATTTCAGCTCATGTCATGTTCTCATGGTTTACGGGATGGAGCCGTATGTCAGGCTCTCCACTGACAGCTCAGGGTCTGCTTGGCATATTCTCTCTCCCTTTCCCTCAGCCCCTCCCCTGCTCACTCATGCTCACTTGCTCACTCTCTCTCAAAATAATGAAATAAACTTTAAAGAGATAATAAATAAAATATTTAAGAAATAGATTTTAGAAGTTTGCATTTTTAATATCAAAGAGGACACAAGGTTTTTATTTTCTTATAAACACCTTATTATATATGTTTTTAGATGCTCTTCTAATTACATTAGAGGAAAGCTATTACATTCATTCTCTAAAATAACATTCTTGTCAAAACAGCTTGCATAAAACACTCATATAACTATCGTTAACACCTGTGTATTTGGGTGAAGTTAGAGGGATGTAACCTCAATTAGGGTAATTGAAATACATTTGGCATATAACATTGTATAAATTTTCAGTGTAAAACATACTGATTTGAGGGGCACCTGGGGGGCTCAGTAGGAAGAATGTGTGACTCTTGATCTCAGGGTTTTGAGTTCAAGCCCCACATTGGGTATAGAGATTACTAATTAATAACTTTTTAAAATATATTGATTTTACACATCTATATATTATATGATTTCACAGCTATCTGAAGTGGCAATTGTAATATTGCAGCTTATCTATGATACATTCAAGATACATGATATAATTTATTACTTGCCCATAAGCTAAAACACAGCCTGCTTAATACCTTTCCTTAAATTCCACCTCTATACTACAGTATACTTGAGGTCCATGCAAAAAAGTAGCTACTTTTTATATAGAAAATGGATGATTAAGTCTTTGGTGCTGTAAAAGCAACTTCAATTA
>NC_043708.1:71363719-71409227 GCF_006229205.1 Suricata suricatta
TTGTTTCCTTTGCCTTGCAGAAGCTTTTTAGTAGACTTATCTTTCCTCTAACAGAAAAGAAATTGCTACTTGAAGGACAAAAGAAAGTGAGTCAAACCAACAGCAAAGACTGCCCTACTTAGCCTAAAATTTTCAAATGAACTCATGCGTCCTAAATTTTTCCTTACCAACTTCCTTGTGGGAACTCTAGTAACCAAAAGACCATACAATGTAGGGATGATAGAATAAACATTTTAAATACTACAGTGAGGTACAAAGGAGTTGGTTCTAGAGCCAAAAGCTCTTTGAAGGAGATAAAATGCATGGCCATCTTCTTCCTCTCTTACCTTTCCTGCCCCTTCCAGTGTATGGTCACCACCAAATGTTTCTGGAATGCTGCACATGCTCAGGAGATGAATTGGGCATCTTTTCTCATCCCTGTGGATCAGCGTTTAAGTACCTCAAGGGGACATGTAGAAATGGAACAAGTTAGGGAATCTGTACTTTGTGAGATTTGTGCTAATCATGTCCTCTCTGGATTAATTTTCCTATTCTCTCAGTACTCAGTGTTGTCTTTTCAACATTTCTTCACATCTGCTAAACCACAAGACAAGGCAGCACAGCTAGAAGGGATGTGGCCTCTGGAGGGATATCAGAGAAGGGACTGTGCCACTTGGGGGAGGTCCACCCCAGACCCTTTCATTCCTATCTTCTGGCAGTGAGACTCCTACCAGCTGCTGGTAGTGACAGCTCTGGGGTTTGTTTCTGTAAAGGAAGGTTTCCCCTGCCAAGTCCCTCTCTGTTATCGGCACTCCCTCAGATGAGAGGATGCTGGAAACCCGGACACTCAGAGCCGTTCATGGCCATGCTCTTGAGAGTTTTATTAAAGCAGCAGGTGGGAAAATTGGCTAAGCACATCCCTGGGGGTGTAACTGCGCACACTAGATTCACAAGCCTCCCTCTGACCTTCTCTTCCAACTTAGTAGCCTGAGCAGAAAAAGGGCCAAATCCCAGAAAAGTATTTAGCATCAGCTCTCTGTCTCCCCAGACAGGGCAATTAGGACAAGCACTAATGGTCCCAAAGGGGGCTCATGACAAGGCTATCTCTCCTCCCCCTCTAACAAATATCCACAGGACAGATGGTAAGGATAGGGGTCACAGGCTAGGACCTAGGGAACAATGAAGCACTCCAGGCTCTGGGGGAGAATCCAACCCAGCTAGATTGAACAAGACCTCACAGTGGGAATCAGGGGAGGGGCGTGGAGCAGAACAAGCAGACACCCTCGAAGAGAGGGTGCAGAGACCATTCTTTCAAGCAAATGGGATGATTCCCACACACAGACCACTACCCTCCAGAAGATAATCCCAAGATAATATCGGTGTGGGAGCAAACCTCTGGGTAGAAATGGTATTAAGAGACTAAGAAGAAAGGGAACGCCTGGATGGCTCAGTCAGTTGAGTGTCAGACTCCTGGTTTTGGCTCAGGTCATGAGATCATTGTTCGTGGGTTCGAGCCCCACATCAGGCTTCATGCTGGCAGTGTGGGAGCCTGCTTGGGATTCTCTCTCCCTCTCCATCAGCCCCTCCCCCACTTGCTCTCTGTCTCTCTCAAAATAAGTAAATCAACTTTAAAAAAAGAGAGAAAGAGAAAGACTTAGAAGATGCTGAGGGTGGCACTTATAAATGTCAGACTTCCTCACCCATCTCACAGTTGGGCCCTCACAGAGACCCCCTGTGCTGGGAACATGCTGTGGGTATAGGTCTTGCTCTTCTTACAGCTCTTCTCGGTGGGCAGCCCTGGAACCTTCTTCGTCACATCGCAGCAATATCTGTTCTCACCAGAGACCTTTGCTTTGAACCTGTCAGCATGATGATGAAGAAGCCAGGATGGCTCAGCTAGAAGAATGTCTATATCAGAAGCACATTTTCCGTTAGAAAAAGGGGAAAGGCGATGAAAGAGAAACCCATCTCTTAGCCCAGAAAACTAAATCTTCATGTACCCAAAGCCCACCCCTTCCCGGAAGGATTACAAATGCTCTCTACTTGTCTCCAAGAACTCTCGGTCCCCTGCACTCATCCCAGAAGATCATGTTAGGTGATCTTTCTTCCAATATCCAACTTCTTCTCTTCTCTCTAGTTCCTCCCGCCCCACTGCTAAGGCCCACCACATTCTTCTTTTTTGTTTTTTAAGTTTGTTTCTTTATAAGGAGAGAGAAAGCAAGCAGGGGATGGGCAGAGAGAGAGAGAGAGAGAGAGAGAGAGAGAGAGGGAAAGAGAGAGAGAGAATCCCAAGCAGACCGTATGCTGTCAGTGCACAGCTCAATTCTACGAACCTTGAGATCATGACCTGAGCTGAAATCAAGAGTCAGATGCTTAACTAACTGAGCTACCCATGCACCCCTCTTAGTTATCATTCTTAAAACTACACCCATTAAAGAAATTGGGGTACAGGGTTCTGTTGCTCAAAGAGGTGGCACCCACCTCCAGTTCCTTCTGTTCTTTTATAAGAAAGCAAAACTGAACCCTAAGTGATATTTGGTTCTCCCTCAAGCAGTAAACTAATTTACAGAGTGTTTTATAGTGATGCTTTTAAAAATTTAATATGCATATAACTCTCTGGGATCTTGTTAAAATGCAGGTCATGGTTCAGTAATTTGGAATGGGACCTGAAATTTTCATTCCTAACTAGTAACCAGGTAACGTTGATGCTGTTAATCCATGGGCCACACTTCAAATAACAAGGTATTAGAGTTTATGAAGACGTCTTACTTATACAAGGTTATTATCCTATCTGTGAGGTAAGGCAGTTATTCTGGTAACAGTTTTTATTAACTGACTTTTCAAAAAGGTTAAATGAATTGCCCAAAGTGATACAACATCATGGGGCTGAACCCAAAACTTAGAACTTATGGGGCCAAGGAAAAGTATCTGCTCTGCTTCAATTTAGTTTAACTTCTGGCCCACTACATTATCTACAAATAGAAACCCTTCCATTGGAAACCTGCTTCATATCTGTACAAAAGAAAAGAAGCTTCACTCTCTCCTTTCTCTTGTGTTTATTCTGCCTTACTTGTAAGAACCTCACTTGGTGAGGCGCCTGGGTGGCTCAGTTGGTTAAGTGTCCAACTTCAATTCAGGCCGTGATCTTGCAGTCTGTGAGGTTGAGGCCCACATCAGGCTCTGTGCTGATGGTTCAAAGGCGGGAGCCTACCTCAGATTTTGTGTCTCCCTCTCTCTCTGCCCCTTTCCTGCTCGTGTTCTCCCTCTCTCTCTCTCTCTCTCTCTCTCTCTGTCTCTCTCTCTCTCTCTCTCTCTCTCTCTCTCTCTCTCTCTTTCTCAAAAATGAATAAAACTTAAGAAACTTTTGGGAAAAAAAAGAACATCACTTGGCCCCTCATGCACTCCTATTTTCCCACTCTTCTCTCTGGAGCCAACAAAGGGTCACCATGGCTACCTCTACCCCTCCAGTGAAATACATCACATACCCCGTCTCCAGCCATACAAGCTCCTTTACCCAGCCCTGGACTGACGCTCCTGAAGTGTTAGGTCCTGAAGACTCTGTGGCTGGAGAGTTTCTGGAGCCTCTCTCCGTTTAGCCTGTGTTGTTATAGCACCTGGCCAGAGGGAGGTGGGGCTGGATGGGATGGGCTGAGTAACTTGGGTACTGACCCATCCCGTCCGGATGCTGCAAGATGCTGAGACTTTTGGCCTGACACCCAAAGCAGACTTCTTTCTATGCTCCATTTAATTAATCCAACATCAAGAGCAGAATTTTCCTGCCAAATCGCTATCCTCTACACCTGAAACTATACTGGAATTAAAATAAACACTTAATAATTCAAAAAAAAAAAAAAGGACAGAATTTTCCTGCAGATAGAAGACCTCACACAGTCTAAAGTGTGAAGAGAAGCAAAGGGAAAGAGCCTAGACTGCTACACCCCCAAAGCCACTTTGTCACCACTGTCTGGACCTCTCTTTGCCAAAAGGTGTGTAGAGAAGGGATCCCTCTTCCCTCTACAGAAAAGCGAGGCAGCCCTGAAGGACAGGATACAGCTACTGCAACACAAACCTCTCCTCCTCCAATTTTGACCCAGCACAAGAAACAAGACAGCCTCCACCACCTCAGCTCTCCCTCAACCTCCAAGCCCCCCCCCCCAAGTAGCCTTGGGGTTCTCTGACCAGAGGATCTAGCAATCAGAGGGTATGGGGAAGATATTGTTTATAATTTTCCAGAAAAGGGAGGACAGCAAGAAAGAAGTGAGTGGGGGCAGAGGGACTCTTGAAGCAAAAGGGCAGGGCCTGAGATCTGAGGGGAGAAACAGGGGGCTGGTGATGTTGGCAGCTACTCTATCTTTACTAGCCCACTGGGTACTATGACTTAAGATGCTGATGCCCAAAGACCTCTTTTCCCTCCACCCATAGCCATGGCTTTGTTTTCTGAATGTTTGCCCTGGAACATGCTCTAGAACTCTTTGCCTGACCTCTGCAGCCTTTGCCACTCTCCTGGGGTGGCCCACTGTCTTTGATTCTCTGCTTGTTGGCTATTACAGTCTGACCTCTCAGCCCTTCTGGACCTCCTACTTTCATGTTCCAAAACTTCTCATGCGATATAGGGCCCACCTGATCTACCACAGACCAATGTCCAGGGACCATATTCCCAGACTAACTGAAGTAAAGAGCTATTTACCTAGAAAGGAAAAAGTATATGAGGTGGTGGAGGAAAGTCAAGGCTTTAAATATATAGAATTGTGTTATAATTAAATAATTTGACTATTCTAGGTACTTCTTATAAGTGGAATCCTATAGTATTTGCCCTCATATTTTCATTTAGCATGATGTCTTTAGGGTTCATCCAAGTTGTAGCATGTATCAGAATTTCATTCCTTTTTAAGGTTGTATAATATTCCATTGTACAGCTCTGCCACCTTTTGTTTACCCATTCATCAGTCCATGATGATTTGGGTTGTCTCCACTCTCTGGCTTTTGTGTCCAAATACAGTCATACTGGGGATTAGGGCTTCAACATATGAATTTGGGTGGGACCCAGCTCAGCACACAACAGGCCTGTTAACCCAGACCCAGCTGGAGCCTGGTGAGCAGCCACAGCTCCTCTAGAGTTGAACTAGAGTACTAGTTCAACCTAAGAGTCTTCAACTCTGACCCCATTTCCTTAGGCTTCAAGACCACCCCTCCCTTGTGTTTATGAAGTCTTTCTTCAAGCAGATAACTATGCAGTCACATAACGTAATGTCTGTTTCCTTAGTCACAAGCACATTCCAGCCTGCCTTCACTTGCTATGCCCAGGGAACAGGCAGAGAGAGAATGAGGAGAGAATCCCAAGGAGGCTCCATGCTGTTGGCATAGAGCCTGACTCAGGACTCAAACTCACGAACCCTGAGATCATGGTCTGAGCTGAAATCAAGAGCCAGAGGCTTAACTGACTAAGCCACCCAGAAGCCCCAACTTAGCACTTTATTTTTTTATTTATTTTTTCAATTCACATCCAAGTTAGTTAGCATATAGTGCAACATTAATTTCAGGAATAGATTCCTTAATGCCCCTTACCCATTTAGCCCACTCCTCTCCTACAACCTCTCCAATAACCCTGTTTGTTCTCCATATTTAAGAGTCTCTTTTGGTTTGTCCCCCTCCTTGTTTTTATATTATTTTTGCTTCCCTTCCCTTATGTTCATCTGTTTTGTATCTTAAAGTCCTCATATGAATGAAGTCATATGATATTTGTCTTTCTCTGATAATTTCACTTAGCATGATACCCTCTAGTTCCATCCATGTGATTGCAAATAACAAGATTTCATTCTTTTTGATTGCCAAATAGAATTCCATTCTATAAATATACCACATCTTCTTTAACCATTCATCCATCGATGAACATTTGGACTCTTTGTGTACTTTGGCTATTGTAGATAGCGCTACTATAAACACTGGGGTGCATGTGCCCCTTCAAAACAGCACACCTGTATCCCTTGGATAAATACCTAGTAGTGTAATTGCTGGGTTGTAAGGCAGTTCTATTTTTAATTTTGGGGGGAACCTCCATACTGTTTTCCAGAGTGGCTGCACCAGTTTGCATTCCCACTAGCAGTGCAAAAGAGATGCTCTTTTTCCACATCCTCTCCAACCTTTGTTGTTGCCTGAATTGTTAATGTTAGCCATTCTGACAGGTGTGAGGTGGTATCTGAGTGTGGTTTTGATTTGTATTTCCCTGAGGATGAGTGATGTTGAGCATTTTTCATGTGTTGGTTGGCCATCTGGGTGTCTTCTCTGGAGAAGTGTCTATTCATGTCCTTTGCCCATTTCTTCACTGGATTATTTGTTTTCTGGGTGTTGAGTTTGATAAGTTCTTTATAGATTTTGGATCTAACTAACCCTTTAGCTAATATGTCATTTGCACATATCTTCTCCCATTCTATCAGTTGCCTTTTAGTTTTGCTCATTGTTTCCTTTGCTGTGCAGAAGCTTTTTATTTTGATGATGTCCCAATAGTTCATATTTGCTTTTGTTTCCCTTGCCTCTGGAGACATGTTGAGTCAGAGTTTCTGTGTCTGAGGTCAAAGAGGTTTTTGCCTGCTTTCTCCTTGAGGATTTTGATGGCTTCCTGTCTTACATTCAGGTCTTTCATCCATTTTGATTTTTATTTTTGTGTATGGTATAGGAAAGTGGTCCAGGTTCATTTTTCTGCATACTGCTGTCCAGTTTTCCCAGCACCACTTGCTGAAGAGACTGTCTTTATGCCATTGGATATTTTTTCCTGTTTTGCCAAAGATTAGTTGGCCACCCAACCTAGCACTTTAAAAGACAGTGTAGGGAACTAGTTAAGAGCAGATTCTGAGGATTCTAAAACTGCTAGGATTTGAATCCCAGTTCTGCCACTGACTACCTCTGTGACCTTAGGCAGGTTAACCTCTTAGTGCTTCAGTTTACTCATCATAAAAATGGATATAAAAAATAACTTCTTCATAAGCAAGGACAGGAGTAGGGAGAAGCAAGAGAAGCACCTAGGGTGCATGAGTATCCATGTGTGACCCTGAATCAGTGCCTCTTGAATACTGGACCCCAGATGCCTCTCTCACCTTACCCTTAATCCAGACCCTGTTGTAAATGTTAAATAAGCAAAACACTTAGAACCGTGGTTGGTGTAGAGTAAGAGATATATAAATATTATATAGGCATTGGCTGCTAGCAGGAGGAGGAGGAGGAGAATATTCTGGAAGAAGAGCAACACAGGATTATGAAAAAATTGGTTTCATTAAAAATTGTTGGGGTGCCTGGGTGGCTCAGTTGGTTAAGCATCCAACTTTGGCTCAGGTCATGATCTTATGGTTCCTGGGTTCAAACCCTGCATCAGGCTCTGTGCTAACAGCTAGACAGAGCCGGGAGCCTGTCTTCAGATTCTGTGTCTCCCTCTCTCTCTGACCCTCCCCTGCTCACGCTGTCTCTCTCTTTCTCTCTCTCTCTCAAAAATAAATAAAACATTTAAAAAAATAAAATTAAAAAAATAAAAATGTTTTACCTTTTGCTTCATCACACCTCTAAAAGGAAGCTGCGTCATCAGTAGCTCTACTAGAAATTTAGCCAAGGTTCTCACTCTTGCTACATCTACTCAAACCAGGATGGTCTGATCCTGAAATACAGCCTCAGTGTGTGCAGCCCAGTATGTTCTGCTACTTGTTACAAAAGTAGCGGAAGCCTATAGGATTAACCAAGGTGGACTAAGTGAGTTTCCCTGAATGGATTATCCACAACATCTACCTGATGAAAGAAACAATGCTGCCTCTTTGTATACAAAATTTGAAGAGAAAAGACTTCAGGGGCGCCTGGATGGCTTAGTCAGTAGAGCATGTGCCTTTGATCTCATGGCTGTGAGTTCAGGCCCCACTTTGGACGTGGAGCCTACTTAAAAAAATATGTGGTTTGTTTTCCTTCGGTTATATAGAAGTACTCATACTGGGGGTGGGGGGAGGCACTGAGCTTACTTCAGCACTCTGCTGAATCCAGTGAACAGTACAAAACAAATACAATGAGTTCTCTATGCCTGAGGAACTCCCAGTGCAGCCCAAGAAACAGGTACAGACTCTACCCTCGATAAAAGGTAAACTATAATGGGGTACCTTGATCGCTCAGTCAGTTGAGCGTCTGACTCTTGATTTCGACTCAGGTCATGATTTCGCAGTTAAGACTTTGTCCCGAGTCAGGCTGTGCAATGACAGCACAGAGCCGTCTTGAGATTCTCTCTCTTCCTCTCCCCTGCTTGCTTTGCTTGCTTGCACGCTTGCTCTCTCTCTCTCCCTCTCTCTCTCTCTCTCTCTCTTTCTCTCTCAAAATAAATAATAAACTTAAAAAATAAAAGGTGCAGAGGAGCCTTGTTCTTCCCTCTGTCCAGAATGACTATTTAGAGTGACAAAACTAATACACGTTGTAAAGAGCAGCAAAAAATGTTACATGTTAAGTTATGGCCAGAACACTAAAGGTACCGCAGCCTTCCACAGAAGCGGAGTAGTCACAGAGGGAGGTTAGGAGGTACAGAGGTGGGAGGGAATGTGAGACCAAGAGGAGCCTGGTCAAACTGCAGCAGAAGGAGGAAGAGGTGCGAGGGGGTAAGGCTGAGCCCTCCGGAATGAGAGTGAATACTACTGATTGTAATGGCAGTTTAAGACCACTGAGAGAGGTGGGGCAGATGAGGGATGTGATGTAAGTGACACTGAAGAAACAGTTTGTAGGATGGAATAGAGTGAAGGTGGTGGTGATGGGTAGTCTGAAAGTGAGTAAATGGGGGTCAGAGGCTTAGAGGCGATTCTCCAGAGAGCAGTGCTAATGAGTTGGACTGGGGAGTACCTTCCCATATTTGATGAAATATAAATATAGGAAGTACTTTAATAGAAGGGTTCATCTTTTTTTGTTGTTGTTTTAGCGTTTTTCCTGGGGTTTCTGTTTCTGTTTTTGTTTTTAAGAAAGAAGGATGGTGCAGGTAAAGTCTGATTAATTAACAGAACAGTAGAGGCGCCCGAGCTGCTCAGTTGGTTAAGTGTCTGACTTCATCTCAGGTCATGGTCTCATGGTCATGAGTTCAAGCCCCGTATAGGGGTAGGAGGGCTCTGGTGTCAGCATGGAGCCTCCTTTGGACCCTCTGTCTCCCTCTCTCTGCCCCTTCCCCCCCTCCCTCTCCCTCAAAAATTAAATAAACATGTAATAGAACAGGAGTATCTTTTACAGGGGAGGTAAGGTTGAGGGGTAGAGCTACGTTAAGGAAGAAGATAATTAAGTGTGGCTTAGATATGTAGGCAGGAATAGCAAATCATTCTCTGAGATCAATCCCCACCCTTCCCATCAAAGAGACTCTGAATCAAGACTTTTGTCCAGCTTGGCACCCACTTGTGACTAAGACTCAGGATACTAAAGGTAGGAGGTGTTTCTATAAAGCCACCAGACCCTTCCAGAAATGTAAGAAAACACCATATATTCCTTGACTCAAGATAATTCCCTTCACTGGGTGTTATATGGAAACCAACTTGACAATAAACTGTAAAAAAATAAAATAAAATAAAATAAAATAAAATAAGAATTAATCTTAAAAAATAATAATAATAATGCCCAGAGGGGAGCCTGGGTGATTCAGTTGGTTAAGTATATGACTTCAGCTCAGGTCATGATTGCAGGGTTTGTGAGTTCAAGCCCCACTTCAGGCTCTGTCCTGACAGGTCAGACCCTGGAGCCTGCTTTGGATTCTGTGTCTCCCAGTCTCCCTCTCTCTCTGCCCCTCCCCTGCTCACACTCTTTCTCTCTCTATATATATATATAAATATCTCTCTAAAATAAATAAACATTTAAAAAAATTTTAAAAAGATAGTGCCCAGGGGTGCCTGGGTGGCTCAGTCAGTTGAGCGTCCAACTTTGGCTCAGGTCATGATCTCACGGTTGTGGGTTCAAGCCCCGCGTCAGGCTCTGTGCTGACAGCTAGCTCAGAGCCTGGAGCCTGTCTTCAGATACTGTGTCTCCCTCTCTCTCTGACCCTCCCCTGCTCACACTGTCTATCTCTGTCTCTCTCTCTCTCAAAGATAAATAAAACATTAAAAAAAAAAAAGATAGTGCCCAGCCAGAGCTTTGCTAAAAGGGAAGTAGTGTCACCAGCTAGACCCCACGTTCTGACCTTTGTTGCCCACCTGCTTGAACTCACCCACCTTTGTCTCACATTTTCCCTTAAGCTCTTCTTTGCAGCTCAGCTCTTAATTCAGCCAAATGGAAATAGATGCCACCTCTCAGTGATAGCAACCGCCCTGGCAGGACCTCCAGCCAGCCCCGACCACCTAGACCGGTTTGAGTGTAACCCCCCAAACTCCTGATTCTGCAGATGGACAATGGAGTGACCTCTAGAATGACTGACATTCTACTGTTACTTTATGATAATTCTAAAATCTCCACCCACAGAGGAGCACAAGATTCATTTACATGTATATATACATTCTATAACGTACATATAGACATGTTTCCTTACGATGCACACACAGCCTTGTGCCTTCCTCTACATAGGATGACAGGGCTTCCTTATCCAAATATTCATAAGGGCACCTGAGTGGCTTAGTCAGCTGGTTCACCAACTCATGATTTTGGCTCAGGACATGATCTCATGGTTCATGGGATCAAGCTCTGCTCTGGGCTCTGTGCTGAGCCTGGAGTCTACTTAAGGTTCTCTTCCTTTCTCTCTCTCTCTGCCACCCCTCCGCACGTGTGTGTGCATGTGTGTGCACACGTGCTCTCTCTCTAAATGAATGAATAAATAAACCTTAAAAAAAACAATTCTCTCTCTCTCCCTCCCTCTGCCCCTCTCCCCTGCTCGCCCCTCCCTCTATCTCAAAAATAAAAATAAACATTAAATAAATAAATATTAATCCTAACCTTAAATAAAAGGAACCCATTCACCCTTGCTCATGGACTCATGGCTTTGGAAATTATTCCCCAGGATCTCCTTATATGCTGCAAATAAAGTTTACTTTGTGCAACAACCCCTCCGGTGTATCTGTGACTCACCAGGGAGGGAATTCATGTTGATTCAGTTATAATACTGTGTCTTCAGTATTGATTCAGGTTATACTGACTTAACTAATTAATAATGATAATAAATTACCCTGGTAGATGTGCTTAATAGATCAACACACATAGGAACCAGCAAGACTACAGCTCTTACTGGTGAAAATTTGGATTTAAAGGGCTCGGAAGATGTTAACTAACTGGGATTTAAATAAAATTAAAATGAATAAGTAAATAAATAAGTAACAAACACAGAAAAAATAAAATAGGAGAAGCTGTGGAATTATACCAAGGTAAATTTGAGTCCAAGACACCAACTCACTAATCACTATGTGACCTTGGAAAAATTACAAGAATTCTCACAGTCTCTGCTACAAAGAGTAAATAAAATTTCTTGTGTTAAAAAGAAGGAAGGAAAGAGAGGGAGGAAGGAAGGACAGACCCAGAAGGTTGGGGCCCTGGGCTGGTTCAGCAGGTAGAGCATGCCACTCTCGAGCTCAGAGTTGAAGTTTGAGCCCCATGTTGTTTTTTTGAGAGAGAGAGAGACAGAGCATAAGCAGGGGAGGGTCAGAGAGAGGGAGACACAGAATCAGAAGCAGGCTCCAGGCTCTGAGCTAGCTGTCAGCACAGAGCCCCATGCGGGGCTCGAACCCACGAACCGTGAGATCATGACCTGAGCCGAAGTCAGAGGCTTAACCAACTGAACCACCCAAGCGCACCTCAAGATTGAAAATTCCAGGGCACCTCGCTGGCTCAGTCAGTAGAGCAGGTGACTCTTGATCTCAGGGTTGTGAATTCAGGTTCCATGTTGAGTACAGAGATTACTTAAAAATCAAATATGTAAAAATTAAAAAATAACTTAATAAAATAAAAGATAGAAATACTTCAGAAACTGGAGCCTCACTCAGTTCACTGGCATGTCAGGAATGGATGGGAGGATCCGTGAGGACCAAAGTCTTGGGGTACTTCCCTTGCACAGTGAAAGGAAATATCCAGACTAACTAGAACTTCAATTTTTATTTCTCTTACATCATAATTTCTTTCTGAAATTGCCCTAATTTTCCAGTTAAGAACATCACTGTTGGGGCACCTGGGTGGCTCAGTCGGTTAAGCCTCCGACTTCAGCTCAGGTCATGATCTCATGTTCATGGGTTCAAGCCCCACGTCAGCACAGAGCCTGGAGCCTGCTTCCGATTCTGTGACTCTCTCTCTGCCCCTCCCCTTCTCATGCTCTGTCTCTCTCTTATCAAAAATAAATAAAACATTAAAAATTTTTTTAAAAAAGAACATCACTGTTCCTCGAATGTATTCATCCTGGGAAGGCTGAGGGAAGCAAGAAGCAGGAGGAAAGAGATGGATCTGCCCTTCTCTATTTCCTTCCAGCTCCTGAAGGGAAAGGGTAACAGCCTATTGGGGACGGAGGGTGAAGGATAGCACTACCTTGGAAGAAGGAGAGAGGGTATATAAAAAAGACAGTAGAATAAACATTCTAGTTTCCCTGTGTAAGACGGCGAAGGCCACCCTCTAGGAGACAAACGAAAAGAAAGAGAAGAGCACCATCCAACTCCAGGATGATGCTGAATTTGTGTCTACAAGACTTTCAGGGAAGAAGAATCTGCTATTGAGTCAGTCAGGAGACATGAGACTAGCCCTCAAATACATATTTGGAATGGATGCAAAAAAAAAAAAAAAAAAGAGTTATCACCGTAAAGATGAAATTTAAAGATTTTTAAAAAATATGCGAAAAGGAGCAAGTACTAAATGCATCACAGGTAAAACCTTCCCAGGAGTGGCGCCTGCATGTTAGATCTCTGCATTCTCTTCCTTCTGCAGCTACTTAATAACCTGCATTGCAGGCTCTCACTCATTACGCTCTTCTTGGTTGTAGTTTGGCACTTCTACCACCAGGTGGAGATGTCGCACCGCTTTTCACTTCCTATCCTCGAGAATCGAGGCGCTCAAGAAGTTGGGGGAGGGGTGAGGGGGCAGGTTCTTTCGTTCCACTAGTTACACAAATAAGCACTTGCCTTCATGCCCCAGAGCGAAAAGAATTTGGAGGGTGAGCATAAAAGGTCAGGCAGTGGCTGCCTCTTCCTCTTTTTGTTTTCTTAGTCCTTTGGTTTCCATGGGGATCTGTGTCTGAGCAGTAACTCACAAGCCATTGACTGCCCCTCAAGGCTTGGGGCTGAGCCCAGAGACGGGCTGTGAAGAACAGCGGGAGTTGGAACGGGTGCAAAGAAAGAGATTTATTTGGTAAATTTGGACAGCAAAAGACGAGGACAGGTACAGGAGGAGTGATGAGGTGGAATGAGATACATGGAGGAATGTGAAAAGCAGACAGTGTTTTAGTTCAAATAAAATTGTGGGACATTAATGTCTTTTCAAAGCCTTTTCCATCAAGTGTACTTTGTCTTCTCATCATAGATTATCTCAGGACACACTCCGAGCCCTGGATATTACCAGGTCCTCTCCAGTCTCTATCCAAAAACATGGCTGCAGACGAGTGCCAGCCCCTGTCTTGGGTTCTCTTGTGTTGTATTCCCAAAGCCCCCGGGAGCAAGAGACGAGAAATCCAGGGAAAGACCAGGCAGGGAACAGCGTCAGGCTCATAGTAGGTCCTCAAGAATGTATTTGTTGAATGAATGATTAAATAGATGAGCAATAGGGGCGCCTGAGTGGTTCAGTCGGTTAAGCGTCTGGTTTCAGCTCAGGTCATGATCTCACAGTTCGTGGGTTCAAGCCCCGCATCAGGCTCTGTGCTGATGGCCTGCTTCAGATTCTGTGTCTCCCTCTCTCTCTGATCCTCCCCTGCTCATGCTGTCTCTCTCTGTCTCTCAAAAATAAATAAAGAACATAAAAAAAATTGAATACGAAAAAAATATAAATAAATAGATGAGCAATAAAAATAGGATGACGTTGACCAATCTTTCTTAGTTCTAGCTGGAGAGAAGACAAACTAAGGACGAAGAAATATCGTCTTTTTTCTCATGAAATTCATAAGGATATAAATGTCCTCATTCAAAGACTGATGACGGTGTTTTGTTGTTGTTCTGCTTAAATCGGAGGTTTTCCACATTTGCATTACTAACAGTCGTTTCTAAGAGTATTTGCATTTCGGTCGCTTGGGCCAATATCCAGAATCCATTCACCTGATAGCAGTCAATCTACATATGAACAGCCTTCAACCTAGAGATTGAATCTTGTCTTCCCTCCGGTTCCCCTACCCACCAGCCCCACCCTTCCTCCTCACTTTCTCTCCCATTACCGTTTAATTACCCCTTTTTGTAATTATCTAGTTTATTTGCTTGCCTGTCTATTGCTCATCACCTCCCACAGGTAACACGGAGCTCCTGGCTGCCTGCCTCATAGAGCCTTCTACTTTAAATTTTAGAGTCTAACTGTTCAAGTCTTACTTTTTTTTTTTTTTGAAAATTCTAATTTAAATGAATTCTTCCTGGTCCTGTTTTTAATCTAGTCACCCTCCTGCTCTCCAAATGGAAGGGATTTCTTCTGTCTGTGGACAGGTTTGATCTGCAACTCTCATAAAACTCGGCACTTGCTACCTACACAGGCCAGGGTAATAATACGAGCCATCAAAGGTAGTGAGCTTGAAAGATTGGCCAGGCAGGCACCGGCACAGATTCTTTAACTGAGTTTTGTTAAATCTCCACCCCAATTTTGTGAAGTAGATACTATTAACCTCATTGTTATATGAGGATACTGAGGCTCGGAGAAGTTAAGTAAAATGCCCAAAGTCACGCAGTTGGTAGGTGGTGAAGGCACTTTAAACCCAAAGAGTCACACAGATTCCACAGATTCATTGGAGCACAGACTTTGTTATAAGAAAAATGTGTTAGAGCCTTAGTTCCATAATTCATGACAGCATGATCCTCAGCAAATTATTCATCTCTCTAAAACTCAACTTCCTAACTGGTTAAAGGAGGATGATAAAATCCACCTACAAGGTTCCAGTAAGAGAGCATCCAAGGAAAGGGCCTCATGTAGCCTCTTCACAAAGAACTGGTCCATAAAGAGTCTATAAACATTATGTGCTTACCTGTTTCATCCCTTATGCCAAGTCAACACTCCTTCAAAAAGGACCTGTTTTTATATTCTTTCCATTTATAACCTCTAGCATAGTGCTTTGCATATAGTAACTAGCCACAGACATTTGTTAGATGGATGGATGGATGGATGTGTTGCAGGATTTTTTACCTCAATACCCAGGGTTCATTGTCTTGCCGCTTTGAAGAATGAAGAGGTGAACACAAAATGAGCAGCAGGCAAAAGTTTATTAGAGCATAAGCTTAGAAAGCAAGAATCGTAGGAAAGCTCTCTTTGCAGAGAGGGGATTTTCGAAAGCAAATGCCCACAAATATAGGCAAGGGTCCTTGTTTTATAAGGTTCTGGTCAGCCCCCCTTCCCCTCCCCCTTTCCCTCTCACATTCTACCCTTACTGGGTGGGTAACTCTAGGTGCTGGGTCGTCCATTCCTGATTGGCTGATCTCCATTGTGTGAGAGATCTGACTGGTCAGACCGTCCCTCATATCACAAGTTTTGTGGTTTACTTCTTTTAGTTAGGTATTTTGATTGTCGAATTCCTGAGGGGAACCTGAGGGGGACTAGGTGGTGTCTGTTACACTCTTAAGAGGCCCTTACCCCAGAGGGGGTTTGCTGTAGTCAAAAGCTCCCAGCACTGTTCCAAAATACGTGTTCTTCACCACTCAGGGACCTCAGGTCCTAACCTTTCCCTCTCTGCCTATTTTATCCTATCTTTCCCTGTCATCAGTGGATGGATGGATGGATGGATGGATGGATGGTGGATGACAAGACAGAGGAAGGGAAGAATGGAGGGATGGATAATTTATTGCCTGCGGACAATCAGTCCAAATCAATCTCCCTTCTTCTCGTGGAGCTTTATGCAGGCTTCTACAAAAATTTCTCACATTGTATTTTATTTCTCTGTTTAACATTGCCCCTCTTTTCAAGGAAAGGCAGGGTCCATGTCTTATTTACCTTTGTAACCTGAGCATCTCAGTTCTCTTGTGTCTCTCTTGATATGGTGATGAGTGTGATTTTGTGTTGAGAAAAATACGTAGTATTTTTATTCTACTTGTACCCTGAATGCAGGCCCAGTGTCTGAAATACAAAATGCATTTGATAAATGTTTGTTGAGAGTATTATTAACTGAAAGACTTAGCTTGGTCCTATGTCCCAAAAGAACGAAAGGATTTCTCTGGTCTGGACTTGGATTTATATCCTGAGGTGATTCTGCCATCTGAAGATAAGAGAATCATAAACCTATAAGCTGCTTTGGTTTTTAACTGGACTTACTCCTGGAGGTCACAGAGATCAGGTCCAAAGGTGGTTGATGGATTTTAATATTTTAAATTAATTTAATCCAAATTAAATTTCAATATGTAAATTCATTAAGGTCTATCTACAAAAGAAAGAGACAAACAACAATGTAAAGAATGCAGTCGTTCAAACTCTGGCAACCCACTCAGTGAGCCCAGAGTCTCAGGGGTGTTGTCCCTTCCTAACACGAGTGTGATTTTATATTAAAAGTGCATATTAGGGACACCCAGATGGCTCAGTTGGTGGAGCCATCCGACTTCGACTCAAGTCGTGATCTCATGGTTCATAGGTTAGAGCGCCACACGGGGCTCTGTGCTAACAGCTCAGTGCCCAAAGCCTACTTCAGATTTTGTGTGTCCCTCTCTCTCTGCCCCTCCCCCACTTGTATTGGCTCTCATTCCCGCTCTCTCTCAAAAATAAATAAACATTACAAATTTTTAAATAAATAAGTAAAAGTGCATATTACGGGAGCCTGGGTGACTCAGTCAGTTGAGTGTCTGTCTCTTGATTTCAGCTCAGGTCATGATCACAGTGTCTTGAGATTGAGCTCCAAGTCAGGCTCCACACTGAGCGTGAGGTCTGCTTCAGATTCTCTGTCTGTCTCTCTCTCTTCTGTCCTTCTCTTCCACTGACTCTCTCTCTAAAAAAAAAAAAAAAAAATCTTAAAAAAACATAGAAGTATAGGGATGCCTGGCTAGCTCAGTCAGTAGAGCATGGAACTCTTAATCTTGAGGTCATGAGTTCAAGCTACACATTGGACACGAGATAAAGAAACAAACAAACAAATAAATAAATTTTAGGTGCAGGTTTTTTATTCTACCTCCCCGCTAAATGCAGGCTACTTACATCATTCTATACTCAGCCAGACAAACCATCTGTCAGCCAGTCTCTGGTGTATTCTTCCTCAGGGTTGTTTCAGCTTTGACTCTATGTGACTCTTGTCCTAAGCGATGGCTTTAGGGGTGCCTGGGTGGCTAAGTCAGGGTTAAGTGTCCAACTTTTTGTTTCGGCTCAGGCCATTATCTCACAGTTCATGAGTTCAAGCCATATATCAGGCTCTTCGCTGACAGCACAGAGCCTGCTTGGGATTCTCTCTCCCTCTCTCTCTCTACCCCTTCCCTTCTCTCTCTCTCAAAATAAATAAACTTTTTTTTTAAAGTGATGGCTTTAGAAACTGACTCCCATTGATTTTTTTTAAATTGTAAAACTGTATGTAGAAATTGTTGCAATAGACACATTTTGTTGATTGATGTAGATAAAAAACAAAGAGGTTAAAGCTAGGTGAGAAAATTGTCAGATTCCTCCAATAAAAATGGAAATGTCTGTCATGTTAGCTCTAGAAGTGAAGTAGACTTTCAAAAGAAGTTCCTATAGAGTAGAAAGGACATGAGGGTATGTTCACAAACATCATGCTCACCTAGCATAGGGTGAATAACCAGTGGGCATCAGAGAACAGCCAAACTACAATTTCATATAGGGGCACCCGGCCGGCTCAGTCAGTACAGCATGCAACTCTTGATCTTAGGGTTGTGGGTTCAAGCCCCACACAGGGTATAGAGATTACTTAAAAATAAAATATTTCTTTAAATTCACATAAATGTTTTTTGTAAAAATTCTATATATAGCGTGTTATATATATTATTAAACATATAAATGGTATATTATAAATATATATTTATATATATAAATATTTTAGGCTTCACACCCAGGGCAGAGCCCAACACAGGGCTTAAACTCATGACCCTGAGATTAAGACCTGAGCTGGGATCAAAAATCAGGCACTTTAACCAACTGAGCCACCTTGGAACCCCTGTATTATATATTTTAACGCTTTTATTTTAAATAGATTTTAAATTTAAAAGGGGTTTCATAGTACTGTAATGGTAATGACACATTTTGGTTTGTTTTCCAAGATTTTTAATTATGTCATGTGAGTTTATTGAGTTTATTTCCTAAGGCTATTTTCAGGTATCCTGGTGGGTGTCGGGGAGGGATGTGTTCCTTCTTTCATTTCAAGAAAAAAGTCAATACTGCGATTTCAAGCTGACTGAATAAAGGTAGACAACTTGGAAATGGGGTGTGTGTGAGAAGGATGGCGAAGGCTGTAGTATAAATCTGGGACCAGCAGAGGGGAAATAACCCCTTGAGGAACAGGCCTATTGCTCCCAGTGACCCTCATTACCCTCTCTCTCCTTGCAGACTTCCAACTAATCTTTTGGAAACACACACACATACATACACACCTTGGTAACATTTATCTCTTTTTTTAAATTTTTAAGTATTCATTTATTTTTGAGAGACAGAGAGACCGAGTACGAGCAAGGGAGGGTCAGAGAAAGAGATGCAGAATCTGAAGCAGGTTCCAGGCTCCAAGCTGTCAACACACAGCCCAACGCAAGGCTTGAACTCACAAACCGTGAGATCATGACCTGAGCCGAAGTTGGATGCTTAACTGACTGAGCCACCCAAACACCCCAGTAATATTTATCTCTTGACCAAAATATGGGAACATAGGTCATTGAACCAGATAGGGTAAAGTAAAATCTCAACCTCATGAAGAAGAATTTGGTCATGAAATTCCTCCCCCATCATTCTCAATTTCTCCTCCAAATCCACTGACCCCTCTCCTCCTGGTCTTTGTGTACACATTTTAAATGTATATATACACACACATTTATATTTATATAAATGTGTAATAATTTTTATACCTCTGTGTGTGTGTGTGTGTGTGTATATATATACACACCAATAGATCCCATTGGATTAAGTGGAATGTGGGATGAAGAAATGTACAATGTGAGCAGCTGGGTGGCTCAGTTGATAAAATATCCAACTCTTGATTTTGGCTCAGGTCATGATCTCAGGGTTTGTGGATTTGAGTCCCACCTTAGACTCTGTGCTGATAGTGAGGAGCCGCTCGAAATTCATTCTCTCTCTCTCTCTCTCTCTCTCTCTCTCTCCCTCCTCCCCCCTCCCAGCCCCCCAGTTCAGTGGAAAGGGCACTTCTCTGACCTATGATCTGGTCTGGAGAACCTCTTGAAAAATCACTTAACCTTCCTTGGTCTTAGTTTCCTTACCTGAAAAGTCGGAGATTTAGAGATGATCTCTCTGGCCCGGTCCACTCCCAAAGTCCTTGGGAGTCTACTTGCTCCTCTTCTTCAAGGTTCTTCCTGAGGGCTCTGACCATGTTTCTACCACAGGTTGTCAATTCTCTCTGTTTCCTGAGGTACTTCAATCTTTATGTGCTATTCTTCCAAATGCAGGGCTCCACAACTTAACTGTTTCTCTCCCATTACTCTGATTTGTTTTCCTTTTTCATGGCTTGGGGATTATCTTTTTCTTTCTTTCTTTCTTTCTTTCTTTCTTTCTTTCTTTCTTTCTTTCTTTCTCTTTCTTTCTTTCTTTCTTTCTTTCTTTCTTTCTTTCTTTCTTTCTTTCTCATCATGTTGCCCCCTCATTCTACTGTTTCTACCTGGGCTACACCCTCTGTTGCTTTTCTTTCAAATGTCCAACATCAGGATCTCTGGAATTTTAGAAAAGTGTTTCTATAATTTCTCCCCTGCTAACACACACACACACTCACACGATTTTCCCCACCCCCACCTTCTCCCATAGCCAGTCAGGCTCATAGCCCTTCCCCCACAACCTCCCTTTCCTGTTCCACTACCTCCTTCTCTTCACAAACTCCATTTCCTCTTTATTTAACATGAGTAACATGCAGAAATGAAGGAAAGCAAAAAGAATAAATACTGTCCTTCCTCTTATGAATGTTTAAATTCCTGCTCTCTATTGCAGAAGGAACTCTGAAAAGAAACACCAGACAAGCCTCAGTCTGAATGACCCTCCTTGATCTTCACTCCCTCCCTTTGCCCCTAAAACACCATGGCAACTGCCACCTGAAAGAGGCCAGGCGGAAATCATCTAATAAGACCAGGGATTGTTTGCCCATGCTTTCTTATTTAGTCCATTTTTGCAAAGGGCACTTTCCCCTTACTCTTTATTGCCTGACTCTCTGAATGCTAGCAAGACAAAAAAAAAGAAAGAGAGAGAGAGAAGGAGAGAGACACGTGGTAGTGTAGGTAGTTATGGGAACTGAAATTTGTTGTAGATATTTACTGGTAGGTCTAGAAATCTTGTTTAGAAGTTAGACGTTTGTCAGCCCCTAGGTCTGCAGCCAGAAAGTGAGGTCTATAACAGAGGAAGAATCAATGGAGTGGCAATAAAGTGTTACTGGGACCAAAAAACAGGCAATACCAATCAAACGTTGCTGGGGGAAATTTCAACCTGCCATTCATCCGCTCTTTATGAGCTAAGCCTCAGTTCCTCATTTGTAAAATGAGTGTTCTGCATGTCTAAGATGATTATTACATAATGCTTTCTTTACAAAGTTCTTTTAAGGGTTAAATGAGATTATATATTCAAAGGGTATGGGACACGATGCACCTAAACTATGATTACTGTTACCAATGGAAATGTTCCCACCTTTGTAGATTCCGAACTTAGTTCTCTTGTAGTTTCAATCAAGTTCCTCCTCCTCATAGGACTCTAAGTCTTTCGAAGGGAGAGGAGCTGCCTCCACCATACCTTCTCTTCTACAGACTAGGAAGAGGGAGGAATGCTCAGAGTAGTGCATTGTCCTGACAGAAGAGGCCTTGAATAAAATGCCCCCAAAAATGTGCAGGGCCCCTATATGACTATAGTTGTATTTTTAGGACAAAAGCCATTATGAGTTTAGAAACACTTTTAAAGGACTTAAAAGCACATTAATCCTGGGGCCACCTGCGTGGCTCAGCTGGTTACGCTCCAGACTTTGGCTCAGATCATTATCTTAAGGCTCATGAGTTCAAGCCCCACATCAGGCTCTCTGCTGTCAGCACAGAGCCCACCTCAGATTTTCTGTCTCCCTTTTTCTCTGTCCTCTCCCCTGCTCATGTTCTCACTAGCGCGCTCTCTCTCTCCTAAAAATAAAAAAGTAAAACATTAAAATATATTTTGCCACCAGGACTTAATACACGTGAGAGGCCACGGGCTGGGCTCCCTTCTGTGTGCATGGATGGACTTCCGGCAACACCACAGCTCCCTAGGGATCTAGGGTCCATCGGTTAGAAACCACCAGTCAAACACAAGTGTCTAAAGCTTGCCTCTACAAGAGAATCGGTTCAGGGTTTATTTAAACATTAGGCCCCACCCCCAGAGATTCAGTAGATCTAGGAGAGGGAGGAGGAATGTGAATTTGGTAACTCCCCTGTGATGGTTTGGCAAAAGTGCCGGTGAATCCAGCAGGGTGTATATGGCACTGGGAATTAGCATTCCTCACTTGGTTCCCCATCTTTCTCTTCCAAGGATCTCATTCCAATCACCTTTCCTTTGTTCCTCATAGTTCAGAGCGTCTTTAATGGGGGGCGGGGCGCTTATGCGGACATCACAAAACAAAATATGTTGGAAAATCTCTGAGAGTCCAACACAATGACTGGTTTTCTATAAAGAGCAACAATTCATGGTTACTTATTGAGGACAGAATTTTGATACAAAAAATACCTTCACATGTTTTAACTAAGTCAGAGGCGACCTGTGCTCACAAATGAAAGATGCAGGGATTATGCTCAAGTGGTCTGGCTTGATAATTGGTTCTGGGATGTAAACACCTCAACAGTACTTTAAGCTATTCCTGAAGGGAGAAAAAAATTATTAGGCTAACAGCCAATAGAAAGGCCAACGTAGGAAATGTTGATAAAATTAGAAAATAGCGTAAGAAGGAGTCACAGATCCAAGAGAAAGAGTTCGTCTTCACCACCAGCTCGCCCCATCAAGAATATTCCCCCAGAGCCTCTCAGGCCCCTGCCCACGGGAAGGAACTGGGGTGGGGTGCCCGAAGAAGTCCCTTTTTCCTATCTGTCATCATCTTCAATGCCCTCGAGTGCCTCTTCAGTTTCTTGGGAATGCAAGCGCTTAGTTTATAAAGTCAAAAAGACCACGGAACATTTTCCAAAAATCAAATCATAACTTGAAGAAGGAAAAGTGTTATTTTAATATTCTCTTCTAGTAAGTCAGTCTCTCTGTCTCTGTCTCTGCCTGTGCGTGCGTGTGTGTGTGTGTCACTCTTTTTCTCTCTCATTTCTCTCTCCTCCTTTCATTTTCTCGCTCTTTCTCTTCCTCCCTGTCCCTCCTTCCCCTCCCCTCTCCAGTTCACCACACACAGAAACCCCTTTTCAAAGGGGCTTTTTTCCAACTCAGTGAAGTAAAGTCTTTGCCCCTTTGTGGGGAAGGCTCATTAACATTCCCACAGCGGCATCTCTTCAAGGATTTTACTTTTGTAACTCTGTGGGGAGGTCAAGAGGCCACAGCAGAGAGGTAAAAGGAAAAAAATGGTAAATGGGGGAGGGCGGAAGAAAGGAGAGGAGGGGAAAGAGCCTTTCCTTTCACAATAAGGCCAGCAAGAAGAAGGGAGGGGAAAAAATAGGAAAAGACAAGGCAGACAAGACCCAGGAAGGACACAAATGTTGGACCCCCAAATTTGCCCTTGGACATCATAGACTCCCGAGAAGGGCAGGAAGCTCTGTGTTCTTTCTCTTGTTTCTTTTTCCCCCAAAATGGAAGTAAGTGGTGGAAACAGTGGGCTGCGAGAGACAGGACCCAGTCGATTCCACTGAGAAATTGGAAGCTTCCTTGGCCTCACTGTCCCCACGTCCCCTACAGGAGCCTACAACAGCCTGGTGCGAACCGCACCTGCCTAGCACAGAGCCGTTAACAGGACGAGCTAGACAATGTCAGCAAGACTTCCAACGGTGGGACATGAGGGAGCCACACAGGGTCCTGACCCCAAAGGACAGGGAATATAATGGAGATTCGGTGAACTCCAAAGCAGAGATCAGAGCGCGACGCAAACCCCTTCAGATGTGGGTACCTGCCTCATTTCTCTCCCTCCCTTTCTTAGCATTGTCACACCAGCCTGGACCTGGGTAACGGAGGCGACCAGGGCAACTTCTAGTTTGCACCAGACACTGTGAGTGAGCTTGGTTTTATTTTTCTCTGAAGAGGCAGCCATCAGAGATTTATATCACTAAACTCCAAAAGGGAAAAGAATTCCCACTTTCCTAATGGATGGTGTTTCAGACGGTCTCATCTTAGCCAGGAGAGTAAGAGGTAAATAAGATTAGGAAAGGACTGAATGCATTATAGAGAGGAGCTGGGACAAGCTGAATAGTCTCTGCCCAGTAGCACAGTTTTACTCAGACACCATGGGACACTGTGGCGAGAAATCAAAGAACACTAACTGAATCACCCTTAATGTTCAGGCTGAGAAAGAGAGATCTGGTTGGTTGCCAAACGATGTATTTAAGAGATGGGAGAATTTTTTTTAATGTTTATTTTTTAAATAGAGACACAGTGCAAGCAGGGGAGGGGCAGAGAGGGAGACACAGAATCTGAAGCAGGCTCCAGGCTCCGAGATGTCAGAACAGAGCCCCATGCGGGGCTTGAACCCACGAACTATGAGATCATGACCTGAACCAAAACTGAACCCTTAACCAACTGAGCCACCAGGTGCCCCTGGAGAATATTTTTTTTAACTTAAATTCTAGTTGGGTAACATACAGTGCAATATTGGTTTTGGGAGTAGAATTCAGTGATTTATCACTTCCACATAACACCCAGTGTTCATCACAAGTGCCTATCACCCATCTAGCCCATTCCTCCGCCCCCTCCCCATCAACCCTCAGTTTGTTCTCTATCTTTAAGTCTCTTGTGGTAAGTTTCCTTTTTGAGATGGAGACATTTTTCAAGGTCAAATATGATATCCACAAGGAAATTCTTTCCTCAGAATCCTTGACAGTTGTTTTCACCCTCTGCGAGAAATTACTACAGAGAGTTCACCGGAAAGGCCATTACACTATTAGAAAGTTCCTTCATACTGAGCTGGAAGTGCCTCCTTGTAGCTTCTACTCTGGAGTACCATGGAATTCATCTACATCATTGTTTCAGACATGGCATCCCTTCAGCCCCAAGTGCTGAACAGGAGTGGGAGAAACAAAAAAGTCACTCAGGTCTATTGCTATTTTAAATGAGATTCCATAAGACCAATCACTTTTTTTTTTTCATGCTAGGAGCCTGGTACCTATATTGTACCTTTAACAATAGAGAGGAAAAAAAATGCTAGCCTGCTGTCTGATGTAACTGGCTTCCAGGTGTGTCTCTGTTACTTTATAGCTGTGCACACTTGGATAGGTTACTTAACCTTGCTGAGCCTCTTACTTATCTGTGAAGAAGATCATGTCTGGAACTCCTGGTTGGCTCAGTTGGTTGAGTGGCTGACTCTTGATTTTGGCTCAGGTCACAATCTTGCAGTTTGGGGTTTTTTTAAATATATTTAAAAAAATTTTTTTTTATTTACTTTTGAGACAGAGAGACGGAGCATGAGCGGGGAGGGGCAGAGAGAGAGGGAGATACAGAATCAGAAGCAGGTTCCAGGCTCTGAGCTGTCAGCATAGAGCCAGACACGGGGCTCAAACCCACAAACGTGAGATCATGACCTGAGCCAAAGTTGGATGCTCAACCGACTGAGCCACCCAGGCGCCCCGTGATCTCACAGTTTTGTAGGATCGAGCTCCACATAGGGTTCCACACCAGCAGCCCATAGCCTGCTTGGGAGTCTCTCTATCTCTCTCTCTTTTGCTCTTTCTCTCCCCTCTCTCTCAAAATAAATAAATTTTAAAAATAAAAATAAAGAGAATCATCTATAAATAGGAGTAGTCAGAGCTGTAATACTCAAAATATATCATGTACATGAAAATATCCTTTAAATTATAAAGAGCCCTCTTTATATTTAGTTTTATTATAATGACCGTCCATCTTTACTCTGTCTTTTTGCCAGTCTTTCATCTCCCCATTTTCGACTGGCAGTAGCTGACTTCTTGGCCTCACCATCAGAACCAGAAAGTTCTTATTTCAGCTTTATACCCCAGAAGCAGTCGCACATCAAACAAGGTGGCAAAGAATCATGAGAGAACCAAAAAGCACTGTGAAGACCTTGGATGAAGAGACAGAAAACCCAGCAGGGACATTTTCTCAACAAACAGCACAGGGAGAGGCCTGAGCCCTGGCAGTGAGGATAGGGTTAAATCCTTCCCTCTGCAGTACAAAAGAAAAGAGTGTGCGGAAAGATTAGGATTTTTGCTTTTACAATGGGAGCTGCAGAAGCGTAGGGAAGAAGCTGAAGAAAAAAAAGGGGGCGTCTCCCCTTTAAAGACTTGCAGAGATTGAGAGAGAAAGAGAGAGAGAGTCAGGGACAGAGAATCAGAGAGAGCGCTCGGGCCAGTCTGTCTGTCTGTCTCTGGGAAGGGAGAACATCTCTGCTTCCCAGTGATTAGCACTGGGGGAGAGGCGTCAGTTGGCTTCAGACCCAAGGGGAGACCAGATCAGGTCACCCCCGGTTAGGACTAAGTGAGCTCTGCCCCTCCCTACCCCACCTCCACCCGGGAATGTCTCGGCGAAAGCAGCGGAAACCCCAACAGTTAATCTCGGACTGCGAAGGTCCCAGCGCGTCTGAGAACGGTGGGTGCCTGGGGAGGGGTGCGGGAGCCCTGAGTCCCAGCCCGTGTGGGTCAGGCCAGGGCAAGGGAGGGCACCCGGGCCATGGGTGAAGCCAGGGGAGGACTTGGTCATTGGGGGTGTGAAGGAGTTGGATGCAGAGAGTAGTCAGGCTTTGACCTGTGCTGGGGAGAAGCCCCACTTGGCTTTTTTTTCCCTCAGGATGGATTCTGTTTGTGTTTTCCTTGTTTTTCTCCGGATGAAATGGAGTTTTCAAACTGGCTCTGTGTCCCCACCCAAGAGTTTTCTCCTCAGGTCCCCCTTTGCTCACTGGTCTTTGTGCCGTTGCTAAGTAACCTCCTCAGACCTGGAGGCCAGTCTCTTAGGGGTGGGATTTTCCCCCCTTTTCTTTCTGGAGAGTTGGGTTGCAAGAGAATGAATTGGATAAACGTGAAGGTTCCCCTGAGGGAGAAGAGAAAAAAGTTTCTCATTGTTGGGCTGAGCTGAGAACAGATCAGAGCTCCCAGAGGGAGAGAGCTAATGTCGGTCAGATGCAGTCTGGTTTGGGGTGTGGATCCATGTCACCTAAGGTGGGAGGAGGGAGAGGTCTGGATGAGGGACTTAGGTTTGTGCTTCAAGGGAGGCCAGGCTGAAACAAAACAAAACCAAACCAAAGTATGAATTAACATACTTGCGTCTGTTTTTAAAGTAACAGGTTTTCTGGGGCACCTGGCTGGCCCTGTCTGTAGAGCATGCAACTCTTGATCTCTGGGTCATCAGTTCGAGCCCCACATTGAGTATAGAGATTACTAAGGAAATTAAATTAACTCAAAATAATAAAGTAACATACTTTCTTTAGGAGGGGGTGGAAATGTTATGTATTCTTATAATAGTCCAGTCAGAGGCAGATAGTAACTTAGGGTATCAAGAGTGACATTGCCCAAAGTCTCAGAAACGTTAGAAGCATTGTCAGGACCAAAATAGGTTTCCTGATGTTCAGGGCTGGCAGGGTCGTTCTACTAAATTATAATTTTTCAAATTTGCTTGATTGTGGATCCGGCCTAGGTCTGGGAAATCTGTATCTTTGCAAGTGTCCAGGTAATTCTTGGGCGAGTTTGGACATACTGGTGTGGCTGTATACTTTCACACTGTGAAAGTCTGGGAGTCCTGCCCCTCAGGGATAAACTATTTAGCAAACAGTTGACTCAGGAGACAGTGCAGTGTAGTACTAAGAACAAGGATTCAAGAAAACAACAGCAACAAGAAAGAACAAGGGTTCTGAAGCCAGACTTTCAGGATTCAAATCCTGGTTGCACCACTTGGTTAGCTGTGCAACTTGGGTTGGTTTGTTTTGCCTCTCTGTGTCTGTTTCATCATCTGTAAAATACTAGCTACCTCATTAGGTTATTATGAGGATCGGAATGAGTTAATAGATGTAAAGCACTTGGAAAAATAAATAACATGGAAAAATAAATAACATGAATAAGTGCTCAGTATATGTGGTATCGTAGTCCCTAGAGTAAATAAGTACTTAATGCACGTGAGTATTGTTATTATATGTGAGGACAGTGGCACTTCCTAAAGCTCAGGAATCTCTTGGTGAACTTCAGTATTTCTTTATGAGATGTGTGCCATGAAAAGCTCTAGGATAATGTATTTTCAGCGACTAAAACTGATTCAATTTACCTTTCTACCTGTTGTTGTAAAAAAAATGACCTGAGATTAAATCAGTGCTCCCATGTGCTATGCAACAACTTTAACAGACATACTGTGTTTTGGGTAGAACACATTCTCCTCAAGTCACTGCTTTGCTGGGATCCCACTGTGCCCGTATTTAGAGGTTCATGGTGGTGGCATCCTTCCCTCCTGGGACACATTAGCCTTCCTTAATGCGGCTGCAGGCCGGATGTTTCCTGCTCCAGCTCTACAGGAGACTTCCCGTAGAGCCTCGGAGCCGCCTCACAGTCCTGCTCCCCTGCTGGCTGGATTGTGGAACAATGTCGAACCCCCTGCTCCCCCCTCCCCAGGAGACAACCTCTCCTCCCCAGCACCTCCCAAGTCTGCTCACCCATTGCCAGTACCCCTGTTGATGAAGAACTTATGAAGGAGTCAAACAAAATCTTTTACCACTGCCCTGAGTGGATTCTTAAGCCCCTGGAGCTCTGACTCCCACTTGGGGCTGTGACCATTCAGACGTGGGGATGGTGCTACAGGCATCCCCGTAGAAACAGTGCAGGCTTAAGTCTGACGGCAGCAGCACATTTCAGCTGAATTTTGCCTTTGAGCCAGAAAAGTCGGAAACATAAATGTAAGGGGCAAGCAAGCAGTAGCAACCTCTTAAGGTCTGTCTTAAGAAAGCAAAGGGTTTTCTGATCAGAATTCTCCTGAGCTACTTCCACACCCTGGAGTGTCATGGAGTCCCATCTGGAAGATGAGGTGGCTGGCTGGCTGGGATCAAATCTAAAATTCCTACCTGCTCGTATAAGATAGATTTCCTGTTCCTTCCTTTTCCATTTGTAGGGTTTCTATTTGCTTATGTGATCTTCAGACCCCTGACTTCTTCTACCCCAGAAACATTTTCTTGTTCTGCCTGCCCCCAAGTTAGGGTAGGGAGGACACTCTCTGTCCTCTGGTGCACCTGTGAAGCTGCAGACATCCTCATGAGCATCAGTGGACATTTATTTAGCAGGCTAGGATGCAACCATGGCATTCAGGAGGCTTTGCCTTCTTTTGGGCAATGTTTCCCATATGTGGCAAGCAAGTGCTCAGCCTTTGTTGCACATTTTAAAAGCCGCATCTCTGCAGTGACCTAAGATGTCACCAAGACACAGTCTGAAAAAACCTGTTTTCTAGCCTGGGTTTTGTTCAGCTTCCCAGACCAGAGCACCAAAACCTAACAGAATAGTTATTGCACATACGTGATGAGAAGGAAATAGTCTATTTACTTAAAAACTCTGGAGAGAGAGAAAAAAAATTCTCTCTCCCCCGCAGAGTCTAGAAATCTGGATTAGGGGACATAAGAGATGTGGATAGGGAAAATGTAAACTAGTACATCTGGGAAATGAAGGAAACGATCAGAAACCCAGATATTTAGTGAGAAGGAGAAACCAGGACAACAGCCAAACAGATCTAGAGGGAGAAATGGAAGCTGGCAGATATCAAGAGCAGCAAAAGGAGAAAAAAGGCAAATAGAGAGTTCTGAGGGCTCTGTTCCCTTTATATGTGGACCTAGAGAGCATAATCCCTCAGGGTGTTGAGCCTAAGCCTTTCAGCCCTTGGTACCTCTGGGTCAAAAAGAAAATATTTCTTTTTTTTTTTAATGGTTTTTATTTATTTTTGAGAGAGAGAGAGAGACAGCGCAAGCAGGGGAGGGTCAGAGAGAGAGACACAGAATCTGAAGCAGGTTCCAGGCTCTGGGCTGCCAGCACAGAGCCCAACCTGGGGCTCGAACCCACGAACCGTGAGATCATGACCAGAGCCAAAGCCAGACGCTTAACTGACTGAGCCACCCAGGCGCCCCAGAAAATATTTCTGAGTAGACAGAAAGTAACCCAGGCCAGGTGCAATATGGAGCACTGGATCAGGAAGCAGAAAACCTGGTTTTTACTCCAGCTTTGACCTTGAAGCCGTGTGACCTTGGGTGAGTCCGTTCTTCTCCCAGGGCTTCAGCTTTTGGTCTTTAAATAATACATTCCTAAGGGCACCTAGGTGGCTCAGTTGGTTAAGTGTCCCACTTCAGCTCAGGTCATGATCTCATGGTTCGTGGGTTCGAGCCCGCGTCAGGCTCTGTGCTGAGAGCTTGGAGCCTGGAGCCCAGAACCTGCTTCAGATTCTGTGTCTCCCTCTCTCTCTCTGCCCCTCCCCTGCTCATGCTCTGTCACTCTTGTTCTCAAAAATAAACATTAAAAAAAATTAGATAATAGCACTTCTTGCTAATGTTTCCGGAGCATTTCCTGTTTGGCAGGTACTATGCAATGCCCTGCATGTATTTCCCCTTGATTCCTCCCAACTCTGCTATTATGATCTCCATTCAATTTGTTTTAAGTTCATTTATTTATTTATCTTGAAAGAGATTGTGAGCAGGGGAGGGACAGAGAGAGAAGGAGAGAGAATCCCAAGGAGGCTCTATACCACCAGCACAGAGCCTGACCTGGGGCTTGAACCTATGAACCCTGAGCTCATGACCCAAGGTAAAACCAGGAGTTGGACACCCAACTGACAGAGCCACCAAGGAGCCCCTCCATTAAATATGTTTTGAATGTGTGGTAAAATATACATAACAAAATGTACCACTGTAACCATTCTTAAGCGTATAACTTAGTGAGGTTAGGTATAATCACAATGTTGTGCAACCATTATCATCACCCATCTCCAGAACTCTTTCATCTTTTAAAACTGAAATTCTATACCCACTAAACAATAACGCCCCATTCCTTCTCTCTGCAGCACCTAGCACTCACAATCCTATTTTCGGTCTCAATGGATTTACCAATTCTAGGTACCTCATATAAAAGAATTAAACAATAGTTGTCTTTCTGTGCCTGGCTTGTCTCACTTAGCATGTTTTCAAGGCTCATCCATGTTGTAGCATGTATAAGAACTTTATTCCTTTTTGAAACTATACCCCCTTTTATTTTTTAACTTTTTTTAATACTGAAAAAATTTTTAATTTTTTTAATGTTTTATTTATTTTTGAGAGACAGAGAGAGACAGTGTGAGGAGAGAGGGTCAGAGAGAGAGGGAGATACAGAATCCAAAGACAGGCTCCAGGCTCTGACCTAGCTGACTGCACAGAGCCCAAACGAGGCTCAAACCCATGAACCGTGAGATCATGACCTGAGCCAAAGTCAGACACTTGACTGACTGAGCCATCCAGTCACCCCATGTTGAAAAAGTGTAATGTTTATTTAGTTTTAAGTGACAGAGAGAGAGAGAGACAGAACCCAAGTAGGGGAAAGGCAGAGAGAGGAAGATACAGAATACAAAGCAGGCTCCAGGCTCTGAGCTGTCCCACAGAACCTGGAATGGAGCTCGAACTCATGGACCGTGAGATCATGGCCTGAGTTGAAGTTGGACACTTAACCGACTGAGCCACCCAAGCACCCCACCCTCATTATATCTTTATTTTTTATGTTATTTATTTTTATTATTTATTTTTATAATTAAAAAAATTTTAATGTTTATTTATTTTTGAGAGAGACAGATACAGAGTGTAAGTGGGGGAGACACAGAATCAGAAGCAGGCCCCAGGCTCTGAGCTGTCAGCACAGAGCCTGATGCAGGGCTTGAACCCACAAACCATGAGATCATGGCCCAAGCTGAAGTTGGCTGCTTAACTGACTGAGCCACCCAGGCGCCCCTATTTATTTATTTTTAAAGTAGGCTTTAAGCCCAGCACAGAGCTCAACACAAGGCTTGGACTCATGATCATCCTGAGATCAAGACCTGAGCTGAGATCCAAGGTCTGACACTTAACTGACTGAGCCACCCAGGTGCCCCTGTACCCCTCATTTTAAAGAGAAATCCAAGCCTTAGAGAAATAGAGAAATTTTCCCAAGATCACAAAGATCTTGGAGGTGCTGGGATGATAACTCAGGCCTGTTTGATTCAGAGCTGGCACTTTTTTTTTTTAAGTTTATTTATTTATTTTGAGAGGGAGACCGAGACAATCCCAAGTGGGGTCCATGCTGCAAGCACAGAGCGTGATGCAGGGCTCGATCTCACAACCTGTGAGACTGAGACCTGAGCTGAGATCCAGCATTGGGGCGCCTGGTGGCTCAGTCAGTTAAGCATCCGGCTTCGGCTCAGGTCTTGATCTCACAGTTCCTGGGTTCGAGCCCCACCTCAGGCTCTGTGCTGACAGCTAGCTCAGAGCCTGGAGCTTGCTTCGGATGCTGTGTCTCCCTCTCTCTCTCTGACCCTCCCGTGCTCACACTGTGTCTGTGTCTCAAAAATAAATAAAAACATTAAAAAAGAGAGAGAGAGAGATCCAGCATTGAACGCTTTATCTCCTGAGCCCCCCAGGCGCCCCAAAGCTGGCACTCTCAATCACTTTGCTCAGAGGGGGTCAGATCTTTGAAGTCCTTACCAGCAGCAAGAGTATGAATTCCTTGCTAAATACTGAGTCCTTTGATGTCGGAAAAATGTCTCTTAGAAAACCTTTTTTGGTATTTGATCCAAGATATTCCTGTTCTGGAAATATCCCACGTACAAATCATCATGCCTATTTGCCTATGATACTGCACAGGCCATGGATGCGTTACCAGGTTTGGGTGGCCTGGCAGAGGAGTACATGTCTGGATTTAGGAGAGAGAAGTGACCAAGAGATGATGGGACATTCTCCCTTAGAAGTAGTCTATGGCAACAGTAGCAGTTGACTGGACAATGCTTGAACTGTGCGTAAAACAAAGCTTTTATCTTAAAATTCAAAATATAGCTCAAGATGCACATACCCTGGGAAAGGCAATGCAGTCCCTTAAATTCACAGTCAGGTGTAAATCCTATCAAAATCTGTTTGTGGGAGCTGGATGGGAGAGAGTTGACCTGGGGCTGTGGGCAGAGTACAAAGGAAGCCTGACAGGAAGATGTGGCCTTGAGCAGCTGGTTTTGGCTCTGTCCTCATTTTGGCCAGGTAGGATTTGTGAGAAGCAGGGTAGAAGCTTTGCTGGGAAGAGCAGTCCTCTGAAAGGCACTGTGGCTCTTATCCTTGCCGGCACATTGGAATGGCCTGAGGAATTTTATAAACATACTGATACCTGGATGCCACCCTCAGGGATTCTGAATTGATTGATCTGGGGCGTGGCCTGGATATTGGATTTTTCAAAGCTCGTCCAGTATTTTTAATGGGCAGCAAAGTTTGAGAACCACTTGTTCAACTCTACCATCCTGCTGTGTACGCCTCACCAATATTCCTCTTGGTTCTCCCTGCCATTCTCTCCCAAGCCTAGAGCAGCGGTTTAGAGAGCTACCTGGTTTCCCTTTTCATTGTTATTCCAGCTCTTTATAAATTTAAACAAGCATGTCCAGGTCTTAGTCTCCACATCCATCCCAGACTTTGTGTGTGACCCAGGATAGCTTACCTAACCTTATCTGCTATCTAGGGACACCATTACCAGCTTAGTTTATTTCTGTGTTTATTACTTTCGTGTCTGCCTAAGACTCCTGCCCCCCTTTTCAGGATCGGCAGTGAGTGCAAAGTGCTGAGAAATAGAGGGTTCCTCTTACAGGTGGCTGTTGATCCGTCACCTTTCAGCAGGGACTAAATTTACCTTAAAGAAGAGTGCAGATCAAATTACCCATCAGAAAGCAAGTTTCATTAAAGAGCAAGAAAGGGGACAGTGTTTCCCAGGAGAAGATGAAAAGAAAAGGATTTCTTTTCTTGTCGGAAGACTTGACAAAACAGCAACTTGATATCAAATGTTCAATGCTAATTAACAAATGCTCGGTAGAAAGCTTCCATCTGATTCCCTCTCCCTTACTGAGGCCAGAGAGCAAATGGCAGGTAGGAACTACACAGGGCCTTTTCTCTAGCATTAGGGAAGCTACACAATGTTGGTGTGCTTGAGAAAGCACCGGACAGGAGTCAAAATTCTGAATACTTGCCTCACTGAATTACTGTGTTATCTTGGGAAAGTCACTTAACCTCTCCAAGCTTCAATTTCCTGATGTGTAGAAATAACACCCCAGGAACCTGTGACTTTCCATAACTGAGATAGATCCTCCTCCCTCTCACTGTACGTTTGAGTCAGTCCTGAAAGCACAGAGCGTATCTGTTTCAGAGCTGACATTTGTAATGTTTAGATTCTCATGATTATGTAAAGTTTCAGAACATAGTTCAGTGAAATGTTTTCAGTTTAAAAAGACAGCAACATTCGTGTTGAAGAGTGAAATGGATGGTGCCAATATTAGGTCCAAAAAAAGTCTCCACCCAAAACACTCCTTACTGTTGGTGTATGCCAATGATATTAGACAAGGTCTTACCTCAGAAATTACTAAGATGAATTAGTAACATGGAAAACTGATCTAATTTTAGCAAATGTGCATTTTAGGTTATTTTGATTGTTCTGCCACTGACAACGTAAATTCTCTAATCCATAATATTTAGGACTCCCCCTCCCCCCATATTTAACATTCCATATGTTCATATTAACATGATTTGTCAAGAGTTTTGCAAGTTTTTGCCCCCACAATATTTCTCTGAGAAAGATACACTACAATCTTATCACTTTACCAAAAATGAAAATGGTGGCATGATTAACCACTGTGCCTCAATTTACCAGCCAGGCAAGGATAGAGCTGGGATTAGAACGTCGTGGGCTTACTGATGTCCAGGCAAACCACAAAACTAAGGACTTTGGGGGTCACTTCCTGCAAGTAGGATTAAACTCCTTCTGGAAGTGTAAAACCTATTAAGATATTTCAAGGTAGAAAGAGAATGCAGAGTATTGGGTCTAAGAGACACCCTACCCCTACTTATCCTGTCAGACTAGGAGGTGGCCTCTGTGGAGGTGAGCTAGTGTTAAGTCATTTCTAGGCATTCAAACCAGATTGGGGCTGAAAGGGCTTTGCTTAGTAGCTCCCACTGCATTTTCTCCATTGTTTCAGAAATTCCCCTCCCCCCAGGTTAGAGCTAGGTGGGTCTCTGTAGGCCCCTGCAGGCCAGCGTCTCCGAAAACGTAGCTGTCCTTACAGTAGCTGTCCTTAACTGTGGCAGCGTGCAGAGTGTTGCACGAGAAGGGCAATGGAGGAAGAAGACGGGCAGGGAAGAGAGTACTAAGGAGATGGCTCTGGGAATAAGCACGAACTCTGTAACTCAGGTGTGACCCGGGTGATCTGTGGAGTAACTTGCATTGGGCTCTTCTGGGGGAGGGGGGCAGAGAGTGAAGGAGCTCAGTCTTCCGCAGAAAGGGGTTCTGAAATGACTTTCTTGGAAATTATCCCTTGCAACCTCCCACCCTGAGAAACTTCTTTTGTGGAGGGGGATGGGGGTAGGGTGGGAATAAAGATGAGGAAGACTGGACAAAACTTAGGGTATTTGGGGCTGCGTGTTTTGATGAGGGACGGATGTTCTGGGCTTCCCCCGCCTCCCACTCTGGCCCTCAGAACCTCTGGGATCAGACCACCCTCTCTGGAGTCCACGTTTTCCAGGCTCAGCGGATCCTTTATCCAAAGAAAAATAAGAGAAGCCTATCGCTTTGCTCTATTGAGCAGGGCTGTGTTTCCCACTGTGCCCCCTTGAGCCCGAGGGGGAGTGGGGGTGGGAGCAGGTCTAGGCAAAGACATCTGGAGAAGAGGGGAGCTGGCAGAGGGCAAGGGAAGGTAGACGCCACCACGCCCCACAAGCACCTGTCACGGAGCCTCCGGAAACCTGCTAGGCTCCGGGCCCCCGCCCCACACATCCGCCTCCCACTCCCCGCACCCGCCTGGCTCCCCAGCAGCTCCTCCCCCATCTCCCCTCTCCTAGCTTTCTCGCTCCAGCTCCTCCCCTCCTCTGCGCCTCCTCGCTCCCCTCCCCCTCCTCCGCGGCTCCCTGCCCCCGCCGCCGCCGCCACCGCCGATCACCATCTCTGCAGTCTGGGCCGCTGGGTGCAGAGGCTGCCGCAGCCCCCGCGGCCACCGCCGCCTCCCCCAATCCCGATACCCATTGTCTCCCCCTCTACCCTGCCCTCCACCTCCCCTACCACCATGGCGCACGAAACCGGGAGGAGCTCTCGTCTCGGGGGGCCCTGCGGGGAGCCAGCGGAGCTTGGAGGTGCGGTAGGGCCCTGCCTGGGCAGGGGTGGGGGCGGAGGGCATGCGCGCGCGGGGTGAGGGACTTTTTGGCGGACCGAGTAAAATGCACGATTCTCTGCGTAGGGCCTCCTGCTCACACCCATTCCTTGCGCCCGCGGGTGGCCCGGGGTTGGGAGGTGGGGGGGGACTGGCAGGCGGAGGCGGGAGCTTGAGCGTGCCTGCTCCCCCGCCCCCATGCTGGGGTGTTTCTTGTCCGGGCGGGTCACGGCTGAGCTGTAGCCCTTTGCTTGCCTGATGGTGAGCTCATCTCCCCACCCCCCACCAAGCGGTTACTGGGCTCGTTGTTAATTAGAGCCTTCGCCTGCCCATCCCAACCACACCACCCACGCTCTCTCCTTGTCTTCTCCCTAGGTGATGCTAGCGAGGAGGACCACCCCCAAGTCTGTGCCAAGTGCTGCGCACAATTCACTGACCCAGCTGAATTCCTCGCCCACCAGAATGCATGTTCTACTGACCCCCCTGTAATGGTGATAATTGGGGGCCAGGAGAACCCCACCAACTCTTCGACCTCTTCTGAACCCCGGGCTGAGGGCCAAAATAGCCCCCAGGTCATGGAGGCAGAGCACAACAACCCTCCGGAGTCTGGGTCCTCTGTGCCCACAGATCCCACCTGGGGCCCCGAGCGAAGAGTAGAGGAGTCTGCGGGGCACTTCCTGGTCGCTGCCACAGGTACTGCAGCTGGGGGAGGTGGGGGCCTGATCTTGGCTAGTCCCAAGCTGGGAGCAACCCCATTACCTCCAGAATCCACCCCTGCACCACCCCCTCCTCCCCCGCCTCCTCCGCCCCCAGGTGCAGGCAGCGGCCACTTGAACATCCCTCTGATCTTGGAAGAGCTCCGGGTGCTGCAGCAGCGGCAAATCCATCAGATGCAGATGACTGAGCAAATCTGCCGCCAGGTGCTGCTGCTCGGCTCCTTAGGCCAGACAGTGGGCACTCCTGCCAGTCCTTCGGAGTTACCTGGGGCAGGGACTGCCTCCTCCACCAAGCCCCTGCTTCCCCTCTTCAGCCCCATCAAGCCCGTCCAGACCGGCAAGACACCGGCACCATCCTCCTCCACTTCCTCCTCCTCCTCCGGGCCAGAAACGCCCAAGCAGGCTTTCTTCCACCTTTACCATCCACTGGGGTCACAGCACCCTTTTTCTGCTGGAGGGGTTGGGCGCAGCCACAAACCCACCCCTGCGCCCTCCCCAGCCCTGCCTGGCAGCACAGATCAGCTGATCGCCTCGCCCCATCTGGCATTCCCGGGCACCACAGGACTTTTGGCAGCACAGTGTCTTGGGGCAGCTCGAGGCCTTGAGGCTGCTGCCTCCCCAGGGCTCCTAAAGCCAAAGAATGGAAGTGGTGAGCTGGGCTACGGGGAAGTGATGGGTCCCTTGGAGAAACCTGGCGGACGGCACAAATGCCGCTTCTGTGCCAAAGTATTTGGCAGTGACAGTGCCCTGCAGATCCATCTGCGCTCCCACACAGGTGAGAGGCCCTACAAGTGTAATGTGTGTGGCAACCGCTTTACCACCCGTGGCAACCTCAAAGTGCATTTTCACCGGCACCGTGAGAAGTACCCGCATGTGCAGATGAACCCTCACCCGGTGCCAGAGCACCTAGACTATGTCATCACCAGCAGCGGCCTGCCCTACGGTATGTCCGTGCCACCTGAGAAGGCTGAGGAGGAGGTGGCCATGCCAGGTGGGGGTGTGGAACGCAAGCCTCTGGTGGCCTCCACTACAGCACTTAGTGCCACAGAGAGCCTGACACTGCTCTCCACCGGTGCGGGCACGGCCACGGCTCCCGTGCTCCCTGCTTTCAATAAGTTTGTGCTCATGAAGGCAGTAGAGCCAAAGAGTAAAGCCGATGAAAACACCCCTCCAGGGAGTGAGGGCTCAGCCATCGCCGGGGTGGCAGAAAGTGGCACAGCAACCCGAATGCAGCTAAGTAAGCTGGTGACTTCACTACCCAGCTGGGCACTGCTCACCAACCACTTCAAGTCCACAGGTAGCTTCCCCTTCCCCTATGTGCTGGAGCCCTTGGGGGCCTCACCCTCTGAGACCTCAAAGCTGCAGCAACTGGTAGAAAAGATTGACCGGCAGGGAGCCGTGGCCGTGGCGTCTACTGCCTCAGGAGCCCCTACCACCTCTGCACCTGCGACTTCGTCAGCAGCCTCCTCTGGGCCTAACCAGTGTGTCATCTGCCTCCGGGTGCTGAGCTGTCCTCGAGCACTGCGCCTGCACTATGGCCAGCATGGAGGTGAGCGGCCCTTCAAATGCAAAGTGTGTGGCAGGGCTTTCTCCACCCGGGGCAACCTGCGTGCACATTTTGTGGGCCACAAGGCCAGTCCGGCTGCCCGGGCCCAGAACTCATGTCCCATCTGCCAGAAGAAGTTCACTAATGCTGTTACTCTGCAGCAGCATGTTCGGATGCACCTGGGGGGCCAGATCCCCAATGGTGGCACCATGCTCTCTGAAGGCGGGGGAGCTGCCCAGGAGAATGGCTCCGAACAATCTACGGTCTCCTCGGTGGGGACCTTCCCCCAGCAGCCCTCCCAGCAGCCCTCCCCAGAAGAGGAGTTGTCGGAAGAGGAGGAAGAGGACGAGGAAGAAGAAGAAGACGTGACTGATGAAGATTCCCTGGCAGGGAGAGGCTCAGAGAGTGGCGGTGAGAAGGCAATATCAGTGCGAGGTGATTCGGAAGAGGCATCGGGGGCAGAGGAAGAAGTGGGGACAGTGGCGGCGGTGGCCACATCTGCGAAGGAGATGGAGAACAGTGAGAAAGTGATTCAGCAGCCTTCCCTGCCGCTGCCGCCACCACCGCCACCTGACAGCCTGGATCAAACACAGCCCATGGAGCAGGGAGGCAGCGATGCTGCAGGAGGCATACAAGAGGGGGGCAAACCAGAGAGGAGCTCGAGCCCAGCATCTGCACACACCCGGGAAGGGGAAGTCGGTGGCAGTACCTCGGTGGAGGAGCTGAGCATGCAGGAAGCAATGAGAAAGGAGCCCGGAGAGAGCAGTAGCAGAAAGGCCTGTGAGGTGTGTGGGCAGACCTTTCCCGGCCAGGCAGCCTTGGAGGAGCATCAGAAGACCCACCCCAAGGAGGGGCCGCTCTTCACTTGTGTGTTCTGCAGGCAGAGCTTTCTCGAGCGGGCTGTCCTCAAGAAGCATATGCTGCTGGCTCACCACCAGGTACAACCCTTTGCTCCCCACGGCCCTCAGAATATTGCTGCTCTGCCCTTGGTCCCAAGCTGTTCCCCTTCCATCACTTCCCCAGGGCTCTCCCCCTTTCCGCGAAAAGATGACCCCACTCTCCCATGAGCCTGTTTTTCTGTACCTGCTGCCCCTTGACCCAGGGAGCAGAAACCCAGAGCTCTGTAGAAGGACCTCCGGGATTTATGAGCCCTTATTGTCTTTTTCTCTGAGTCCTTCTGTGATACATCCCCAGTGGCTTCTGTCTAGTCCCTGAGCTTGGAAATGGCTGTGCTTGCAGGGGGATGGCCCCCTGATGAATTTTTTCTTCCCTCCTTACTCGCTGTACCAGAGGAAACTAGATTCTCTACAGTTCTCACATTCCCAAGGGGATCCCTCCCCAGCTTCCCCAGGGTGACCCTTCTCCCCCTCTCCTTTCTTCCTCTCCCTTTCCCTTTGGCAGGTGCACCTGAGCACCCACATTTGGAATTACAGCCCAGCCCGAAGGGGCCGGCAGCTGTCTCTGGAGGGCCCAGTGCCACTCCTCTCTGGTGACCAGGTCAACCTGCAGGACTTCCTGTCCCAGGACATTCCTGCCCAACTGGTGAGGGTAGGTCCCCTGTCTTTCTGGAACCAGTACACAGCTTTCATGTCAAGTGACCTGCCCACCAAGCCCCGGAGTTCCAGCTCCACCTCCACCACCAGTTTAGGCCTGGCACCACCAGTGCTGTTTGGCCCAGGAACTGTGGCTGGGAACATACCTCCAGCAGTGGGATCCAGAGAGGCCAAGGAGAAGAGAGCCCCCCTCTTCCTATGTCGGTCTCCTGCATCCAAGGCGGTGCCTGAGAAGCCCATCATAGAAGAAAAGTAGCAAACTGTACATTTCTTCTTTGCTCTGGAAGGTGCCAGCAATGAAGCTACAAGATACAACAATATCTGTATCTGGTGGTTCAGCCCTAAGGGTTAGGGAGAAATGAAGAGCATATAGGACATTCTTCCCAGTAAACTCCCATTCAGGCAAAGGTCTTGGCTGGTCAGTATGCCAAGACACCTCTAGCTTCTCCTGTTCCTTCATCATGGCCTGTCAAAGTTAGGAAACAAGCAGATGTCTTACCAGCAGGTCTGCCGTGGAATCTTTTGGGAAAAGGGAACTGTTCATATCTTTAACAAGCATTATTATTGGTGAGGGTCATTGAAGGAGTAATGATGGAGAGTTGAAGAGCATTGGTAACTCATAGGGCTTGCTGGAAACATATGAGATTAAGAAAGGGGCATGATGTGAGGGAGGGGACCTCAAATTCTTGATTGGATGGGTCTCACAAATGTTCTTTTGGACTATTAGTGACTTAGTGTGCAGCAATGCACCCCAGGTCCCTGGGGATTTCCTAGCACTAGTGTGCTTCTAGTTTTAGACAATTCCCTACTTTGTTCCCTGGCCCTTTGTATTTTCCTTGTCTTCCTTTCTCAAGGCCTATTTCCTCCCCATTTTGCCTGTCTATGGACCAGGGCTTAAGTCTTTGCCACTGTCTGGTTCTTAAGAGTCCCAGACCTTGGGAGATGAGCTCTAGGTAGTATTCTCCCTGCCTCTCTGTCTTGTAATGAGATGTAGTATTTACTCTTAACATAGGGTCATTTGGAACAGGAGTTCTGAGGGGGGAGAGAGTGAGGGTTCTGCTATTGGTTGACTTGAATGATGGTTTCTCCTCCAGAGGTACCAGCTCCAGAGTTCCTAACATAGTACAATGTGAAGAGCAGACAAGGGAGATATTAGTGTCTTTCCCTTTTCATTAAAAGTGTTTTAACCAAATATTTGTGTGTTTTTCCTTATTTCATGACTAAATAGCCAGCTGGGGTGTGATATGGGCATTCCCTAACATTGAGATTCCCTTCCCACTTACATCTCCTGCCAAAGTTGAACATATGGTGTTGAAATATTTAATTTATTCAGCCTTGTCCTAAAACAACCTCCAGTGAATGTAATTTCCCTGTGGAAATGGAGTTTATGTTCTCAGAAAGTAAAGGATTTGTCCATTGTGTGCAGTCATTGTCTAGATTCTTTTCTTTGCCTAGAAGTTTCCACCACCAGGCTTTTGTGGGGGGTTTTTGTTTTTGTTTTTGTTTTCTGTTTTTTGGTTTGGTTTGGTTTGGTTTGGAGGTTGGAAACTGTTTCTTTATGGGTCCTTCCTGAACCCCAGGGTAGCCTCGCTGGTATCAGTTAATCTGCAGAACCAAGATGAATTAATCTTTATGATCCTTGAGATCTGGGGTTATACAGAGGAATAAAAAATAATTCAACACTAATAATTTCTATTGATGGGATAATTTAAAGGAAGATTCTGAGGAAAGGAAGTACATGGGGGGTGGGAGTGTGAAGTGAAACATATATACTTTTTTTGCCTTATCTCTCCACAACATGGTAGGGTTTAGACCTTGGTTTTTTAAAGAGAATGTCCCCAGACTTTTTTTTTAACATTCCTAAGATTATAATATCACTGAATCGTAGTGCTAAAGGGACGGGGGTGGTAAAATGATTTGTCCAAAGTCACTCAGCCAATTAATGGCAGAGTTACTACTACCACCAGTGATCAGGGATGGTGCTTGTTTCTTGCTACATCATTTAAGACTCCCGACGTGAGGCTGGTTGGAAGACAGAAAGGAGGAGGTGAGTGAACCTATCCTTGGCTCGATTCAAGGTAAAGAACCAACATTTGATTCTAGTTGCCCCCTGCCAGAGCAGTAACAGTCCCCTTTAAAAGGTCCTGGTGAACAGGAGTATATGGAATCTTGTGAAGTCAACTGGAGAAGAAACAGCTTCTGCCTCTTTAATTCCTAGCAAAGCTTTGTTAAGTCTTTTTCTCCTTTCAGCGTATGGAAGGAGGTAGGTCACCAATTGTATTCCATTTACCTCCCCTACCCCCATTGGACATAGATAATGCCATTTAACTAATTAAACTAGACTTGCCCTCTCTTTACATGCCAGTTCCCATTATGGTAACAACTGTCAGTAAGGCTTCTACTCATGGGTACTTCCTCGGGCAGGTCAGCACTGTGCCTGACTCCCCGCACCCCTCCTGTCATCACTCTACTTTATTTTCCCTTCTGTCTCCTTTTTATTCTTTTTACTCTCATGTCCTGCTTTTTCTTCATTGGCCTCTCTTATCTGACAGGTTTTTTTCCCCTTTTCTCTTTTCACCTTTAATTTATTCTATCTCTTCTTAAAGCCTTTAATTTCTTCCCTCTTGTAGCCATCTCCAATCCCCACCCTCAGCCTCACCATTTTTCATTCTCAATCACTTCATTTGGTCATCTTTTTGGAAGGTGAATTAACTCTAACCTGCTAGAATGGTAATGTAAACAAATGCGGCTTGCAAAACACTTTACCTGAAATAAGTAATAGTGGATCCAGTTCAAACTGGATGGATGAAAAGCATCACTGTGAGAAGACTCTAGAGGCAGCTTCGTTCCTCCAGTTAATTTCTGAGGATTCCTTTTGTTTCAGAGATCAAGTGTTGGGTGGGTCCAAAAGTAAAGAAGGCACTTATGCCCCTGTGGGAGCTCAGGCTAGAATGGTGGAAAATATGAATGTATTTTTATATGGTTCCCAGACAGGGAAATAACTCAACGCAAAGATGGAGAAGGGGGATGGGGTATATATTCTTTTGATTCTAGCTTTCCTAATAACCACTCTCAAATATATACAACATACAACAACCTAAGGACCAATGCAGGTATCATTTAAGAACTTATATAGGATACACCAAGTCCCCCTTGGCTGATACAGAGATGTGCTGCTTCAGAGGCTCCCCACCAGGGAAGAACTGGCTACTTAGGTGCAAGAAGCCTGACTCACTGACACTCTTCAGTCTGCGGCCAAAGACTGAGCAAGTGAATGGTCCAGGAACTTAGCCATTTCCATGGAATGTGGGACTCTAATGAGCATTTTTGTTCTGGAATTCCCCATTGGGCTGGCAGAGACTGTCAGGTCTGCCCCGTAGTCTGACAGTTCTTCTCCCCAATCCTGCCCCCCCCCACCCCCCCGCTCCCGCTTTTCCTTTTACAGGTGTTAGTCCTCATTGAAGTTTTTGGAATCCTAATTCTGTCTCCACATCTGCTTCTCAGAGATTCAACCTACATTATCCCTGAAAAAGGCCTCGTGCTATTGGCGTATTTTCATCTTTCACAAACTGCTGCTACTCCTGAGACTCTGGTTACCATCCCTGGAACTTCTTAGTAAACCATGGAGCATCTGTCTCCTGACCCCCAAGCCAGACTTCACTAGTATTATTCTCAAGGAAGCCCAACTCTAACTATCCTTTTCCTTGTTTTTTTTATAAATGTTAATTATTTTTTTAAGATCTTATTTTTAAGTAGTCTCTACACCCAACATGGGCCTCAAACTCACAACACCGAGATCAAGAGTTGGATGCTCTTCTGATTAAGCCAGCCAGGTGCCCCTCTAATTTTTTTTAAGTTTATTTATTTTGAGAGAGGGAGAGGGAGAGGAAGAATCCCAAGCAAGCTCCCTGCTGTCAGTGCAGAGCCTACATGGAGCTCTATCTCAAGAACCATGAGATCAGATCATGACCTGAGCCAAAATCAAGTCAGACACCTATCTCATGGAGCCACCCGGTGCCCTTCTGATGTTTAATTTAATAACAGATTGACTAACTGCAGTGGACATTTTGCTTTTGATCATATAATAAAAATTGAGTTGGGCGCCTGGCTGGTCAGTCAGAACAAGTGTGTGACTCCTGATCTCAGGGTCATGAATTTGAGCCCCCCATTGGGTATAGAGATTACATACATAAAACTTTTTTAAAAATTAGTAAAAAAAAAAAAAAAAAAAGGCTTTAGTGAAAAAACATTTGACCAAAGAGCAAGTAAGAAGTAGAGTGGTATTTGGTCAGTACTGTGGATGTTTCAGGAATCCATTGCTGTGCCACAAACCATCCCAAAACTTAGTGTCTTTGTTTCTTTTTGTTTGTTTTTGAGAGGGGGTAGGGGCAGAGAGAAAGAGGACAGAAGATCCTAAGCAGGCTATGTGCTAACAGCAGCAAGCCCAATGTGGGACTTGAATTCACAAACCACAAGATCATGACCTGAGCCAAAGTGAGATGCTCAGTGAACGGAGCCACCCAAGCACCCCTCAAAACTTAGTGTCCTAAACAATAGTTACATATTTGCTTATGATTCCATGGATTGTCTGGGCAGACCTCAGATAGGATGACCTGTCTATGTCCCATGTAGTAAGGCCTGAGCGCACTCAGGCAGCTTTGATTTGGGTTGGAGGGTCCAAGATGGCTCCACTCACTTCTGGCCCTTCGGCTGAGTGGCATGAGTGTTGGAGCCTCTTTCCTTATTGTATTTTCATCCTCTAGGGCCCCTTTCCCTGTAAAGTATTTCAATCTTTAGTATCTCTCTCTCTCTCTCTCTCTCTCTCTCTCTCTCTCTCTCTCAATAAATGGACTTCCATGATATACCCAGGTCTCCAAGAGGGTAAAAGCAGAAACCTGCAAGCTTCAAGGCCTCTTTAGGCTTAGGCTCCTAAACTCAAAGAATATCATCACTTCTGCTACATTCTGTTGGCCAAAACTAGTCAGAAGTCCTGCTCAGATTCCAGAGGAGGCGCAATAGGATTTACCTATTAAAAGGAAGAGTGGCCATGTTACTCTGCATAAGGGCAGGGGATGGGAGGCATTATGACTAACTCTGGAAGCAGTCTACCACAGCAGATATGAAGAGAAGTTAAGAAATGTAGTGCATGTGCCACTCATCTGCCTTCAACTAGGCTTATACTCTGTCTTGACAAGAAGAGTTCTGGGCAAAGTTCCTTGCCCTGTGCACTGCTCAGGATAATACGCAGACTGGCTAAGAGTGGGCAGAAAACTGGTCGTGAGGAGTCTAGAAATAATTTATCTATAAGCACATCATGCCGAGTGGCCCTCCCATGTCCCTAAAATTTGCTTGATTTACTACTGTAATAACTTACCCAAAATGAATGTGAAAGCAGAGACTTCTGGAAGCTGCCCTTGATTTGGTTGACTTTCAGGAATACCTGTGCTGCTACTTTAGCTTCCTCTGTAAGTAAAAAGAGGCAATTCAAATATCCAAAATCTACAAGGAACTCACCAAACTTCACACCCAAAAAACAAATAACCCAGTGAAGAAATCAACAGAAGACATAAACAGACACTTCTCCAAAGAGGACATCCAGATGGCCTACAGGTACCTGAAACGATGCTCAACATCACTCATCACCAAGGAAACACAAATCAAAACCACACTGAGATACCACCTCACACCAGAGTGGCTAAAATGAACAAATCAAGAGACTATAGATGCTGGCGAGGGTGTGGAGAGACGGGCACCCTTGTACACTGTTGGTGGGAATGTAAACTGGTGCAGCCGCTCTGGAAAACAGTGTGGAGGTTCCTCAAGAAACCATCCGTAGAACTCCCTATGACCCAGCAATAGCCCTGCTAGGGATTTACCCAAGGGATACAGAAGTGCTGATGCATAGGAGCACATGTACCCCAATGTTCATAGCAGCAATGTCAACAACAGCCAAATCATGGGAAGAGCCTAAATGTCTATCACCTGATGAGTGGATCAAGAAGATGTGGTATATATATATA